>NW_010354731.1:0-1261 GCF_000700745.2 Antrostomus carolinensis | reverse complement strand
AATTTAGAGAGAAGGATGTCGTGTGGGACCAAATCAAACCTTTGTAGCTTTGTCCTTGAGACAAAGAGGAGGAGGACAGGAGAACAGTGTCAGCAGAATAGTGTGAGAAAGAACTTCGGTGGTGGGGCAGACTTAGCTGATAGCAAAGTGTGGCTCCAGTTTTACACTGTGGTTTGCATTTCTCACCTGTTGGTTCTGAAAGATGGTTCGTCTGCTCTGGAAGATGCTCTTCACGGGGGCTGGGAGGTGATCTGGTGTCTTTAGTTTTCTCTGAAAGATCAACACAAGCTTCTGGGACTTTCAATTCTTGCTCTACATTTGCAGCTGCTTCTGCAAACGGAATGTAAGGAATAAAAATTCATATTATTTTTAATTTAGATCTGATTAAGCAAGATAAAAATCACTTCCTGAGCTAATTCTCATCTTCCACAAGGAACTAAAGGTTTTCCTCACTTTCAAAACAGTGGTAATCTGCTTTTTAGGATCACTTTCTACCAGCTCTCGCCTCCTGAAAGCTGAAGTGTTCTGCTGAAGGAAACCTCCCTGTGTGGTCTGGTATTTACCCTTTCATGCACTCACCTGTGCCTCTCAGTTACTACATTCTAGTAGGGATTTTTTTGTTGTTGTTGTTAAAACTTCACTTTTTTAATATTTATTCCTATCATTAAATTAAAGAGTACTAGAAGGTAAGAAAGAAAAGAAAAGATCTCACTCCAACTCTTTCTGCAACCAGTCGACACTGACTGCCTCTGCCCAGCGCTGTCTGTTGTATTTTGAGAGTCATTTTCTCTCTGAAATCTACACAGCACAGAAAATCTGTTGTTCAACACATAGAAAAAACCAAAATGCCCACCTCACCACTTCGACACCTACAGTTGTTCCAAGGAATCATCCCAAAATGATCAACAAAGCCTATCAGCCTACTCAGAAAGCGGTTTCAAGAATCTTTGTTTGAAAACACTGGGTCCTACAGGATCTGCAGAGATTTCAGGGTAAGTTGGGGATGGTAGTGAGACAAAAATAAGTCCTAAATTATGGGGATGAAGTGAAATGTCTTTATGGCTGTCCTAAAAACATAGTATCACTGCTAAGAAATGCCAAGGTAAAAAATAAAACCAAAAAAATCATTACAATCTTCTAGTTTTATATTTTATAAGTGAAAAATCCTCGAGAAGCACTTCCTCTGTATCTCGACAGCAGAACTGAGCTCTACTTAAGATGTTTTGTGGAAGGCATATCATAATTTTACTGCTAAAAAAAA
>NW_010354730.1:0-1287 GCF_000700745.2 Antrostomus carolinensis | reverse complement strand
TTCACTCTTTGCAGTTAAAATAGTACATCCACTGAATAATATGCCTTTTATATTTAGGACTATTCTGAAGAATAAATATTTTTTATTATTTTATTGATTTAGTCTTTTCTTCCATTGAAAGTAAACACAAATGTCTGTTATCCTTGATAACGATCGCAACTTGATATATGTGGTTTGATATCGTTTCAGGCTCTTATCAAATAATGATTAATCAGTTGCCTGAAGCAAGATGCCACTTTTTTATTCTCTGTTTTGATTCTTCACTTTAACCTGCTGTCTCACAGAGTTTATATCAAATTATTTGAAATATTTTTCATCTGTCATTTTCTGAATGTTTGTTTCTGTTGGTGCCAGAGTATTTAAAAATATCCACCAAATCTGTCATGCCTGTGTTTGCAAATGGACATAAACTTCCTTTTAATCAGATTATGTCCTTCATGGAAGTTGTATGAAATATATACTTTAGCATTAGATAGGAAATGTTCTTTTATGTTATACAGGTCTTAAAAATGTTTCACATTTTATTTGCTCACCTTTAAGCATCATGTAGATAGTCTTACAGGTGAATTTTGAATCCAAAAAAGCAATGTTGTAATAATGCCTATAAGAATAGTTGGGTAAAAATTGAAGCAGTAACAAAAGATATCTATGAGCATCATTATGAAATGCAGAGAAGCTTTTTCCTTCAGTGATTTTTTCTTTTTAATATCTAGTAGACAGTTTTATCTGTGGTGACTGCTTCCCTTACCTAGAAAACACTTGTGTAATTGCAGCTCTTTGAATAAGGAATTAAATCTTTAAATTACATTAGAAATGTACTTAGGGAGAAAGGGTTGTATTCTAGTATAAGCAAATATTTAGGCAGATATGAGTATCTCGTCAGCTGGCAATGAGGGATGGGTTCTGGTAAAAGCACTATGAAATAAACTGTCCCTTTGTATCAGCACTGACTATTGATTGATGATTACTGTGTGGCTGGGATCTTCTAGTAACCCTGTAATACAAGAACCAGAAAGTGAAAATCCCCCCAAAATGATAAGACATATTAAATGATCAGTAAAGTAACACTTTTCATTGGATGAACACTGCCCTAGTCTTTCAAGATTTTTTAAGATTGATGCCCTGTACCAGACAGGAAACAAAACATTTATTATATTGCCTTCATACGAAAAAGCTTTCACCACAGTGGATTCATGTACCTTTAAGACCTTTTCTTCCTTCTAATGTTTATGTGCTTGTAACTTACTTGAAAGTAAATTTCAAGCTCCATGACTCAGAAATTTTTTT
>NW_010354729.1:0-1290 GCF_000700745.2 Antrostomus carolinensis | reverse complement strand
TAGTTTCCCAGTTCTGTGCTGTTTGGTTACAATTATGCAGGAAGAAGGATCCTTGAAAAAATACTGAAAGATAATCTAAAGTTACACATTTGATTTTCTACATTATTTCCTCCATGGTATAGGTTGTTGTGATTCTGTGGGAGACTGTATTTCACTATGTGTGTTGCATAAATTCAGACTTTAGCAGATGAATTCTGCTCTACCAAGTTCAGTTCTCCTTTGGTCAGTGTCCTGTCCAGAAGCAGGATTAGGCCCTAAGGTCTAACTGTTGTGGTCTGTGTGAAGCACTGAGTCATATTTGCTCAGAAGTTTGATGGGCAGATGTAGATTGGCCATATTTGCTTCTACTTTATTGTCTCTTTTTCAGGAGGAGTTTCCTGACTTCTATTACTAATGTAATTTGTATGAGGTCAAAGATTTATATATTTATTTCTTGGGGGAAGAGGAAGACTGATGCTCTGGTCACCTTCAAGTGGTGACCAGGAGGTTTAACTTATTTTCTACTTCATACAACTTTAGCTCTCTAGTTTTAAAATTCATTATTTTGTGTGTCGGGAAATGACAGAAAATTAAGGCCTATGGTTTTAATTTTCCTGTGAACACTGACTTTGGTAACGTGCTGTAAATACATCCTAATTAAACCTTCATATGTGGAGTAAAGCAGAGAAAAGCACAGTGCTTTTAGCTTCTGTGCATTTTCCTGATAAATACAGCTGTCACAGTGAAGGAGAAATTAGATATTCATAAACATCTCAGTTTTATTTAGTCACAGTTAAACTAGATTTTGTAAGATTTAAGTTATTACTATAAATGCCACTCCTTGAAATAGCTGTCTATAAGTTATTTTTGCTGTCTAGCATCATATAAAGACACATGAGTTTTGACAAGTTGAATGCTAGAAACCTTTGCGGGAGATAGATGTCACTGAAAGTCTACTGCCACATCGTCTTGTGAAGTGGAGGGAGGGTGAAGAGGCGGAAAAGAGAGAGTAATTTTTCATTCTGCTGTTAAGCTTAAGGGGACAGATATTATTCTTCTAATGTCTGCTCTGCTGAAATGAAAAACTCATTGACAATAATAATTTCTTTGACCTACCTATCTATACCAAGAAAAGAGAAGCAGCCTGCTTTTTGTCTCCAGATTTTATGCACATGCACAGTGTGTGTCCTCTGTTTTACAGAAAATAATCTGTTCCTTTGTGAGGCTTGAAATGTTAGACTGGTTTAGTTCTGTATGTGAAATTTTTGCTGCTAGATAGATGTGTGAAGATTTTGCATTTGAAAAGCTGTC
>NW_010354728.1:0-1266 GCF_000700745.2 Antrostomus carolinensis | reverse complement strand
CCTGCCAGTTCACCCGAAAATCAGGTAAAGAAGTTGGTAAAATATCTTGGTCTGCCACTGGAGTGGCCTTTGAATGCAGACATGAACTGCAGCTGAACTTGTGTGTCCACTGAAGAACAACAACTCCCTAACTTAAATTCAGCAGAACACCAGTCGGATCTTCTCAGGCAACCATCAACAGTTACAGATTTGCATGTGTGATATCCCGCCTGGATTCTTCCACAGAGCAGAGAAGGAGGTCAAACTCTTCCCATACCTTCAGCACACCTCATCCTACAGCATAAGATTTAGGTCACTCCCTGGGATCTAATCCTTCATTTCTCTGCTATGTGGTAGAGGAGGCACAAAGGTTATTTGTGATGCAGCTTTCTGCTGAGACCACCAAACTCCATACACAAGAAACTATTGTTAGGGAAACCAGACAACACACAATTAACAGGACCAGGACTCTGATCACTACTAAACTGGGCAGATTGGACAAAATGACCTAGAAGAAAAACCCTTTTCTTCCCCTATTATATCTCTCCAATCATCCCTTCCTCTTAATTCTGCATACTTTTTCTTGTGTTAAGCAAATACCTGCTAAGGGAACAGACCTCTAATGAAAGGATAATAAATGAGCTCAATATATACTGCCATTTCTTGGGTTTCTGCTATGCACTGCAATAAATTTAAAGCAAATTATGTTCTGTTTAAATATTTAACACTGTAAAGCTAGCCAATGTTACATCTTGTCAAAGATAATAGAAATACCCACTTTGTCCCTTTGGTAAGCAGGCAGAGCATCCACAAGATGGAAAATACCACTGGGATTTCACTGTTTGCAACTAGATATTGGAAATACCATCAATTCCTGAGAATTTAGCAAGATCAGCTCTGACACTGAAAGCACAAATCTGCATACAATGTGAGACTGAGAGCAGCCAGCCACAATCTCACACCAACTGGCTACTGCTGTCTCCCAAAACTAAACTCTAGCAGCAAGCTTTTATTTGCATAGCTGCAACACTAGAGGACCCCATATATACACATTATGGACTGAAGATACAGCTCATTTAAAATGAATCCTGAGGCTCTGCAAGGCAACTTTTGTGTAACTGGTTCTTTACAGACACTCCTTTGAAGTGATTAAATCCAGTGACTGTGACTAAGCTTGTAAACACTGTTCACTCAAAGTTGCTACCAAATTCTGGGGGAGTGCCACCAGGCCAAAAGCTAGTTGTAGGAACTGGCCCTGAGCTGATCAGGTTAGGATAAAAAAAAAAA
>NW_010354727.1:0-1218 GCF_000700745.2 Antrostomus carolinensis | reverse complement strand
GTTGGATGAGGCTTTGAGCAACCTGGTCTCCGTGGAAGGTGTCCCTGCTCATGGCAGTAGGATTTGACCCAGGTGATCTTTAAGGTCATTTCCAACCCAAATCATTCTATGATTCTACAAATCTATAACTTAAGGAGTTGCCACACATTACCCATCTGTGATAACTGTCCACATGACAGCTCCTCATCTTGAAAGAAAATTCAGTTTAAACACCTCTCATCATGAGCTAAGGTAAATCTGCAAACCAAGAGTGTGGTATGACATTGCCCCTCCTTGGCACAACAGTAAGAGCCTCCTGCACCTTGGGTTTAAGCCTCAAATCCAAGCTAGGCTGCAAACATTCTGCCGTGATTGCCTTGTCACACACAGGACAGCTTGTTTCTAAGGCTGCACACTCAAAAGGCAAAAATGCACCACCAGAATTCCCCACTGAGACCAGGGCAATGCCTTGTCTGTATTAGCTTTTGTCACAAAGATACAGGAAGGTATAAAGGCCTCTGGTTTTGCTTACATCATCCTTCTAAAAACATAAGCTGCTAGGCTACAGGCTTTTGTAGTCCCCAATATTTCACTCCTGTCTGAGTCCAGACAGCAGCTCTGTAGCTATAAGAACTTGTACCTCTACAAATAGCAAGGCCATTCCCTGCCAAATTCCAGAAGGTAAACAAAACACATCGCTTCTGGCAAAATGTCTCAAGGCCAATTTGTGTAATTACCTATTGTGGACACCTATGTTCCTTAAGAGAGTCTTGTTCACATATTGTAGCTCTGACTTTAAGCATTGAAATACAATTAAACCAGATGCATCAGACAACTTGCTGGCTGGCTCATGTCAAACCTCCACAGGTGGTGGCTGAGAAAGAGGATTTTCATACAGAAATGCTGATAACAAATAGCACAGTGTACACAGGGAAAGTCACAGCATGGAAAACTGCTTTGGAGTAAACTCTTCCATCTATGTCTCACCCTCCAGCAACTGTCTCTGCCCACTGAATATTAAATTTTGGCTAGCAATACTAATATCTGCAAATTTATCTCCTTACAGCCTGAAGTTGTTTCATCAATACCACAACATTCACCAGTGCATAACCAGACTTCTTTACTCTTATCCTGGCTCTTACCCTCTTTCTGCTTCTTTATTACCAGCCAGTGCTTCTGCACCACTTAAGTCCAAAATCCACAACAGAAAATTCAGAGTCAAAAAGCTCATGCTCTTCT
>NW_010354726.1:0-1289 GCF_000700745.2 Antrostomus carolinensis | reverse complement strand
ATTTGGTAGTTATGGTGCATTCTGGGGAGGTCTCTGATCTGACATTCAGTGGATCCAACTGCAATGATACTGCAGTATTCATTTGCTATTCAACCTAATGAGTTGAGATGATCCTTCAGTGGAATTCCAGCCTCCCTTCCTCAGGTGACTTCCTTCTGTGATTTCAGGCACATCTTGTCAAAGAGTGTGAGCATTTGAACAATTTGAATCCTTTAAATTAATGATCACATCACCTTTTGATACCATTTCATGACTGAGAACACTCAGTCTACTAAGAGTGAGTAAGAGTGACTAAGAGAACACCCTTAGCCTACCATACATGCTGATTTGAAGATTCAAAACAAGGTGGAGGACAAAATGCAAGCATTCAGTCACTGCAATCTTGCAATTAAAATGGTGTTCACACAAGAAAATGGAGTACATCTTATTATGTCAAAACACTCCACCACAGGAGGATAGTGTTTTGCTATACTATTGAAAAATTAATAGAGAATTTTTTAGGCAGAAAAGTAAGTCCACATGAGTATAAATAGCAGACTGCTCTGCATATATAAACAGAAGTACTGCATTTCTTAGAAAAAATAACCTGTCTGCAGTAATCATATTATTTGATGAGAAAATTTTACCTTTCTGAACAGTAGGATAGCAAATAAGCACAGGGCAAAAGCCTTTTGCTTTCAATAACTGGACTGAACTCCTTCACAATTAATTACTTTCTCTTCAGTTTCACATTTCACTGAAAACTTAGTGCATTAAAAAGTGTAGTTTACTTAATTTTTATCTTTTTACACAAGTTTTATCATGGTAACACAGTCTGTCGTTCTTTACACAGTCACATAGCAAAATATGAAACCGTTGGCTTAAAAAAATCCTGATTCCAAGCTTTCCTTATATGGCACATCATTGTCAAGCGTCTCTCATGGATATCACAAAAATGTAATTATAATGTCATGGGGTTTTGTCATTCAGATACATTCACTATTAGTCCATTTGAGTCTACTGCATGGGACTTTGAGTCTAGACAAAGCATGAAAGCAAAGCATCGTCTGACAATGCTGTTTGCTGTCTCAGATAACCTCATCAGTCATATGTTAGTGTGCTTGTATCATCTACCCTGATCCTCTATTTAACCATGAATAAAAAAAACTGAATAGCCATTGATACAGTGCCAGTGTTGAGAATTTATGGGACTTCCAAATAACCTAGTTTCTACCTATTCCTAACAGATATATATATACAGATATATACAGTAATATAATTAATATAGAATCATAGAATCACTTGGTTGG
>NW_010354725.1:0-1294 GCF_000700745.2 Antrostomus carolinensis | reverse complement strand
AGCTATTCCAGTAATCTGACACACTGATGTGTGTAAAAAAAAAAATAATATGAGAAAGTTCTCTCTTAATTTGCACATTTACCATACCTGAGGGCAGTTTCTTCTTATTATTACACCTCTGTTCTTATAACTACTGCCTGCACGACTTCTTCTCACAAGGTCAGATTTCCGTTTGATGTTCAGTTTCTGAACAATAATCCCCTACATTTATTTCATGACTGAAAGTTTCCTAAAAATTCTTCTTAATTCATTCTCATAAAATTAAATGTTTAATATAGAAAAATATGTAAAGAACAGAAAAGAAATAAAAATTAAACTCGCCCAAGTATCAAAGGAAATCTGTCATGTAAAACAGGAAAGCAGAATGTACTTTTTGAAGGAAAATAGTTTTCTCAACAAATATATCAACTGAACAGACCTCAACAGTTGTTGAATATTATGAATATAATCTAGCAAAAAGTGAAGCGTAATTATGAGTTTTAAATTAAACATTTGTCTCTGTGGCACTGGAGAGTTTAAAAAAGGTATTTAATCATGCTATTATTTATTAATGATTTGTGTGTTATTTATTTAGCCACTTCAACTAACAATATTCTCTAGGTACATCTATAATTAATTTTCTGTATTAAGGGGCATTGTAATTTTCAGTTTGACCTGTCTTTTCAAAATAAATCAACCATAAAAAATAATTAAAAACTCTAAAGATTTTATAAACTTCAACTCAATATTTTTTTCCTTGAAATGAAAATATCGTGAGCTAAAAACTCAATTGTCTTGAAAGAAATGCAGACAGAAAATAATAAATAATGAAAAGTAAACAGATTAAACATCTAATCTGCATAGATCTTAAAATATATTTTAAAAAAAAATTATTCACATACACTTACTCCTAGAAAACACAATCCACAAAAGACAATCACAGTACCTTTCTTCATTCTCCCAGCTTATTTCAACCCATCAAAACAAAGGTAAAATTGTCAGTGCCATCTGCAAATATAATTTATTTCCAGACTGCAATCTTGATGAGTACAAACTCACATCTTTCTCTGAGGAAAGGCGTAGCTTTCACTGTTGAAATTTGATATGGATAAATCACAATGATTTCCTAGACCCCTAGAATCTGATGTGAGATATGTAGCTTAATCTAGATAACACTTTCTTGTAATTCAAATCAATACCGAGTGATAATAACTAAGTGAATGCTCCCAGCATGTTTCATCTCTCTACCATCTCCCACATCCAATATCCTTGTTGTTTATAAGGGTGGAGTGTCAGTGAAGGTTATTAAGAAAAC
>NW_010354724.1:0-1293 GCF_000700745.2 Antrostomus carolinensis | reverse complement strand
TTTTTTTTTTAGAATCAAAATGCAGTTGGTTGGCCAGTGGGCAAGGCAAGGTTTGTTGTACCTGACAGACCTATTTCCTACTCCCAGTGAATCCTGGCAAATACAGTCCTTGACCACGGCACTTATTTGCCCAATCAAACCATTACACACACAAAGAAATGCATTTAAACTAGTGGGCTCCACACCAACTCAGAATACCACCTGTATGGGGGAGATTGCAGGATCGAGAACATGAAACCAAGTTTTAGTGTTGTTAATGTTGGTGCTCTTGCTAAAACGACAGGCTTAGTAAATTTAGATTAAGTTACATGGCACAGCTTCACAAGAAATACAATTGGGAAGGACAGAAATTGCATGCATTTAATAGCTTGCTTCTGTAGAAACAGAAAATCTCCTTCAAAACAGCATATGAGTAATCTCCGTTGCCAGCACTAAGACTGTAGTATCTATCGTCCTTGTAAAGCCTTCATTTATACCAGTGACACTACTGCACTCTGAGTCTAGAGTTAATACTGGGGCTTAAATGTACTTTGAACTACATGGACACTGGAAGGGAGATGAACACCTGATTGAGAGAGAAAAGGCAAGATGATGAAAGCAGCAATCACACAGCATGCCTCCAGACTGAGCTCAGGCTGGTGAAAAAGTGAAATATAGCCAATCCCCCTGCAATGTACTGACACAGTGGGTCTCCCTCACCTCTGGCTTGCCAGTTTGTTACCTGGAATTGTGTCAGCCTCTATAGACTTAGCAGAACATTAATTTTGGGGTGACATAAGGCTATTCGGCTGCTTTACAGCTGAGCAGTCACTGCGGCTGCAGTGCCAGAGCACAGCCTCCCCACTGCCACCCCCGTGGTGGCCACATGGCACCTGCAGACAGGACCTGGCCCAGGTGTACTCCCAAAGCACAAATAAACACCAGGGCTCCTCCTGCAAGGCAGGGTTGTCCAGTGCCTGCCATGCCCATCCACACTTTCCCACTGCTGGGGGCAGAAGTTGCCTCCTCACTACCCCAGTAAAGGTTACCAGTATTTGGAAATAAGATACTCAATGTCTCTTCTTTCTCGTTCTTTGTCCATCTCAAATTAATACTACAGATTAATATGGAACACAATCTTGAACCCCCTAAGCAAGATATGGACCAGATGACCCAGAATACTGAAATTTCATATTTGTGAGTTGAAAGCTAACTTCTCTTTTGCATTTTTAAATATTAATACTAACTTAAAAATTAGAATTCTTTTATGGGTTGATATTCCCAAACACATTTTTCAGATTTTTTTTTTTTTTT
>NW_010354723.1:0-1293 GCF_000700745.2 Antrostomus carolinensis | reverse complement strand
ATACCATATACCATTAAGTATTTAGAAACTTGATGAACACAGAATGAGTTTAGGAATACCTACCAAACTTCTGTTGAACAGCACTTTAGTTCAGAAAAAAGCTGCTTTCAGCAACTCAAGGGGAAGCAGCAAACCAAGCCCTTTTGAGATCATTGCTAGCTTTCATCTTAAATAGGTAGATTTAGTCTCAGCTTCATCCTACTGGCTGATAAGATAAACCACCTGGACATGTGTTTTTCTTAAACTGCTTTCTTTTTGAGGGGAGAGAGGGGAATTAAGAATTACTTCATTTTTACTCTGGCTGCTCTTAAGCACTGACTATTTTGGTTAAACAAAAAATAATTTAATATTTTGAAATATGTATATATCTTTGTTAAACAGTGATGCTGTTCGTCAAGGCATCTTTATTTTTTTGACACATGATCACAAATTTTAAAGGCTTTTCATCCTTTGCCTCACTGTTTTCATGAGACATGTAGCATCTTTTTGGTGTAAAGGATAAAATTAACCACTACAGTTTAGCATATGTTGTACCTGTCAAAAATAAACACGTCACACATTGAAACCTTGTCATTATTGAACTTAATGACAAATCTAGGACTGCTTTTTGTATAGACAAAAATTTGTGTATGTTATTGAAGAGTAACAGCAATGGTAAAATCAAGATGTTTTAGTAGGAATTTTAACAAATGAAGAATGTGTTTTTCAGAAAATGTATTAGTTGGATATATAAAACTTAACATTGGGAGCAATTTAATTGGGAGCAGTTCCATTTTATGTTATTATTTAATGGGAAACTTACTCCAAACTAGCAAAGATGAATATTGCTCTGACTCCTCACAGCCTTTCATTATAATGCCCAAATGTATTTTAATAGTTAAATTCAAATACCAAGTAAAAATAATGGGAGTATTTTTTCATACTGTGCATATTACTTATGTTAATCTGATATTAGATAGATTTTGACCAGTGAATTACTTAACTTTTTTCTCCCATGCCATATTGCAACAGCTGCCTTACAGAGAGGCAAGAACACTCACTAAATGTATATGCCAAGCTGAAGCTCATTATGTGTGAAATGTGATGTCTCTGTTATGAAATGGGACAGTTCTGTTCTTCTGGTGTGGTTCTGATAGCTTATGTATGGAGGATGTTGCCATAATCTTGAACCTTCTTTTGTTTCCAAACTTAAGTCAATGTTTTCTATAGGTGCTTTTTATTAGATATGCCCAGACTTTAAATGGTTTTGGTAGATGCTGATGCTTACATATGCTATTTTAGTTTGTGTTGATG
>NW_010354722.1:0-1278 GCF_000700745.2 Antrostomus carolinensis | reverse complement strand
AAAAAAAAAAAAGAGCTTATCATTTTTCCCCTCTGGACTCTGTGCACACGTGTTGCGTGTCGTGCATATATATATATTCATAGTCACTTCCTCTCTATTCCAGATCTATTCGAGTGGTGAGCTTCACCACTTCATTGACGGATTTAACGAGGACAAGAGCAACTGGATGCGTTATGTAAACCCTGGCTATTCCGTTCAGGAGCAGAACTTGGCTGCTTGTCAGAATGGAATGAACATTTACTTCTACACCATCAAGCCCATCCCTGCCAACCAAGAGCTGCTTGTGTGGTATTGCCGAGACTTTGCAGAGAGGCTGCACTATCCCTCCTCCAGAGAGCTGACAATGATGAACCTCAGTAAGTGGATTACAGTATAAACAAGGAATGCTAGTAATGTTTCTTCTCCTTATATGATCTAATAATAAGTTGTATAATTACACAGCTGCATCATCTGTTGTGTCACAGTAGGTAGCTTGGAGTGGAAAAGGGGAATTAAAAAAAAAAGCCAGCAACTCAACAGAATTAGTTCCCTGTGTCTGTTCAAATGTAAACAGAGTATAAAAAATCTGAATAGTTACTGGTTTACAGTCTGAGTCTTATCGAATGAAATTTTGGACAAACAGCTTGAGTATATCCTCTGCCTTCAGAACTGTAGATGTTGGTTCACTCTTAGACTTTCCAAGTCCAGGTCTCATGGTGCATTGAGCAAAAGGGCTTCGATAGCGTATACTAAAGGCTGTCCAGTCATGCTGCCAAAGGGCTGCCCTCACTGTACAAGGAAGTGGCCATGTGCCATGACTCTCTCTAGGTGTCTGACAGGGTATATGTTGACTGCATTATGCTCTCTGAGCCTTGCATCGACGCTTACTTATCTTACAGGAGCAAACCTCCTGTGGTCTTCTTATCTGGTTACTTGTTCTTTAAGCTCAGTGTATTTTGTCCCCATTTCTTGGCTGTATATCGCAGCTTTCGTTTTCTGTTCAAAAATAATAGCACTGGTAGCAGGGGGAAGAGGTATTTCCAGGAGTTTATCTCTGTGTTCCTCTGTGGTTTCTGACCATTTCCAGCCTCAGCGCTTGACTCATAGCGTAATCACTGCCTAGCACCTCACCCAGAGCCCCTTGAAGAGAGGGAGAGATTATTGCTGATTTCTCATTCAACTCTTAAGCTGCCTCCCCTCCTGCTAGTTGCTCTGAGATAGAGCAGAGCATTCCTTTGTCCTTCTGCCGGTGCCTACACTGAAAATTGAAGGAAAAACTGTAAGCAGGCTTTTTTTTTT
>NW_010354721.1:0-1292 GCF_000700745.2 Antrostomus carolinensis | reverse complement strand
AAAAAAAAAAAAAGTATTGTATTTGTTTAGTGGTAATGCACAGAGAGCTGAAAGGCTGAGTCTGTGATCCTGACTGTGTTTCAGAAAGCAGTTTTGCTACACCAAGTCTCATAGAGTTTCTTAAGAGTAATGAATGTAGTAGAGCATAGATTTATGCAAGAATTTTCTCTGACAAAGGAGGAAAGAGAATTAAACTTTGAAATAAAACACACCCAACTTTGATTTGCCAAATAATAATTTGTCCCTTCTTGAGTCTTGGTCTGAGAATTCACTGTATTTTCCTATATTTTCAGGGCTATATAATGTCAGGAACAGGGAGACATCGGTGTTTGAAATGAAGGAATGTATTGAGATAAGGAGAAGGTGCAGGCTACCTCTGATCCTAAAACATATTAACACAGGGATAGTCTGTGCAAAAATATTTTGTCCTTCAGATGCCCTGAGAACCCTCACCAATCTTTATTACAAAGCTTATATTCAAAGCTTGCTTGTGCATCATCAATTTTGAGTATGGGCAACTGTCTGCAATATTTTTTTTTTACTTTCAGTACATTAGAAACATAAAATTAAGTCGAGGGAAACAAAAATATCTTGATTGAACAAGACAATATTTATTTGAAACAACTGTACCTGAATTGTGACAAAAACAGAGGATGTGAATAGTATAACTTAGAAACTAATCAGTGTAGAAAACTGATAAAATGAAAGGATGAAAGGAGGAATCTAAAACCAAGAAAATTGTTTTTCAACATTGTTGGACAAATCATCATTGTTGTCAATGCATCCATAAAATGCAAAGATCCTGCTTTGAAAAACAGCAACAACAAAAAAGCTATACTAGTATCATGCTTGTGTTGATATACCTATGAAAAAAAGCCTTAAAAGATTTGATGAGCTGAACCTATGCATAAAGTTGCTACTACACTGGTAAGATATACTTGCTCCAGTAACTACATGTGTCTGTTTTTAGTGCTAAGGAAATGGCTACTTTGTGCACCACTTCCCAAAAAACAAAAAAAGGAAGAAAATGTTAGAATGCCCTTGAATGATCCCCAAGGCCCTTTGAGTCATACTGAGTACCCTATCTGCAGATGCCACTGTGCTGTAGCAGTCTATCAGCTCAAGTCTTTTAAAGTATGTTATAAAATATATCTCATTGTTAATGGACACCAATAACATGAACGTAGACTACAGAGGAACAGGGCATCTTTTATGCAAGAGTTGCAGCACTGAAAATTTTTTAGGTACTGCGTAAGAAATTAAGAAATGTTTTAAACTGGAAGAACAACTTC
>NW_010354720.1:0-1289 GCF_000700745.2 Antrostomus carolinensis | reverse complement strand
CATACAGAAACAGAGCAGAATCCAAAAGATGACTTCTCATGATCTTCTGAAACAATGAGCTGCTTATCTCCATTCATTATAAGTATGACTATATTTTCAACTATTCCCTTAAGAACTTCTCCCTGAAACCTGACTCCATTCCTACCTGTAATAATTTCATGGCAATAGCTTCCCTCTTAGTAAGTTTTGTTAAAATACAATCATGTTGTAAGTATGAAGTGGTCAGATGCAGTGATGATAAAAGTAATGTTAATACATAAATAAAGGGGATGGATTGTACAGTCTGTATTTGGGATAAAGCATAGTTGATAACATAAGTCATTCACATTTTTATAAATCCTCATGTAAAACAGACCTTTTACTCAATGCTGTTATACATATCCACAGCAGTAAAAATCCTTAATATAGACCTGCCATATTACACAAACCACTACAGTTAAGCAGATATCTCAAAGAGAGCAAAAAAACCCAGTAATTTTAAATTCTGTAGCGGTTTTCACTTCAACTGCCTCCTTTGTACAAGAGAAAACCTAGAAAAGCATTGTACCAAAAGATTTTCAATAAAAGACTGTGCCTTGGGGAGACAAAGGATTGGGCTATATTTTTCATCACTGAATCCTGTTTTGAGTATTACACAAGCATAAAAATGAAACTATTTTATTAGCTCTGTCAATTGAGCTCAACTAAGTTTTGTTGCACATAAGATTCCCAAGTGCTGATTTCTAGGATGACTCATTCAGAAATATTTTTCCTTCACAATGGAGAATATTTTAAGTACAAGTAGCAAAATTTTAAAAAGACATTTTACTGTGCATACATTAAAATTACGTATTAGGGTGACAGCTGTCACCAAATAAAATGTTGAAATCAAATCCAATGTGCTAAACAGGGACTTTTTTTTGTTTTAGTGTTACCAATTTGATATTCAATGCGGTGAAAGGTACTGGGCAGCACCTCTGGCACTGTGAACACCAAGAATCTAGAGAAGGGGAGGAAAGCACTTAACAACCCCTTTATCTTGTAGCAGGAGACAGTTACAAAAGAGAGACCTGAAAATCAAAGAGTTATTTAAAATAATCCTGACAGAATGAAACTAGAATTCTGTCCCAATGTAGATGAAGCCTGGGAATAGAATGTCAGATCAGGACTTTAAAAATAACAATTAAAAAAAATATATATATACAGGAAAGGTCTGTAACTAGAAACTGGTATTAGGAACTCTAAAGCTTTCACAGTTTCCCTGTAAAATCTGACAAAGTGTCACAATAGGTAAGGTTACATAATCCAGA
>NW_010354719.1:0-1292 GCF_000700745.2 Antrostomus carolinensis | reverse complement strand
CATCCCGGCCCTTCAAGGCACCTCAGCTCCCCGGGCCGGGGCTGCACACGTCCGTCTGCTGCTTTAGGGTTTAGCCGGTGCCACTTGGGTTTCCCTTCATTTGATGCCAGCACAAGCACCAGACAAAGGCTGGGGGAGAGGAAACATGGTCCTTACCCAAAGCAAGTAACTTTCCCAGCCCCCAGGACCCCTGAGTCAAGCTCCCAGGGTTGGCACCCCGGTTTTAGCCCAGTCAGAGCTCACCAGTGTGACCAGTCCCTAATGCAGGCACGACTAGGGTGGCCCCAAATGGGTGCTTTGCTTTATACCATCAGTGCCCTCATTCCCCCAAAGCAGCACCTCGTTTCCCAATTTGTTTTCCCCAGCACCCACCCAACAAGTGTTTTAAACTGTTCTCCAGCATCCCGTGGCTGTGTGGGTCAAGTTCTCTGCTTTCCTGAGCCCACAGAAGCCACCAACAGCCTGTGACAAAACCAGGCAGCGCCAGAAAGGGAGCAAGGGGACGATTATGTTTTTGCCACCAGTCATTTGGGCTTTATGGGAAGTCGCTGGCTCCCCACACATCCCTGAAAAACTGGTCCAAGTGGTTGGAGAGAGGCAAAGCTCCCTCAAGGGCTGACGACCAGCCCAGGGCAGGTCAGAGCAGGACTAAAGCTTTGGGAAGGCAAAGAAAAAGAGTTGAAGGGGCTGGTGTGGCTTTTAGTGGCTGGGCTACCTGCAAAACAACCTGGTGACAGTTCAGCCATGCTATGGATGTCTGAGGAGTCACGGATAAGAAAGGCATTGAGAAAAACAGGACTGGAGGCTTTCAAGGCAGAGGAATTTCAAAATTCCTAACAAAATTAGGGTACAAAGTGCTGGTGGATGCAGCTTCCAATAGTGCTGGCCATGGCGCCTTGCTGGGAAGTGAAACAGTGCAAGAGGAAGGCCAAAATGCTGCTGGGCTGAGACATCCGGTGGCAAGGGACCCAAAACACCCCCCAGGCTGTGTCTCATAGCACAGAGACCAACTGGCCACCGGGAAAGTGGCCCCTTAGGGAAGTAACCTTGTCCTTCCTGTGCACAGCACTAAGGAGAAGCATTGTGATGGCGGGGGACAATTTTGGGGGGTGGCTGTAAGGCAGGTGCCTCAGTGGTGATGGGGAGCCGGGGGGTGCAGAAAGGCACCTGGGGCTCTGGGGTGCCACCAGGGCCAGAGGAAGTGTCCCTGGGATCAGTGTTAGGGATTTATGCATGCTGGCCACGGTAACAGGGTCTGACCCTCGGAGATCCCACTGAGAATGCCAAATCCG
>NW_010354718.1:0-1290 GCF_000700745.2 Antrostomus carolinensis | reverse complement strand
AAAAAAAAGAAAAAAAGAACACAAATCACAATAAAAATATCAGTAACATAATAACAAACTTCACCCTTTTACCTCACCTAGTGTCTAAGTAACTAACACATTCTCTGAGGCACAAAATGGGTTTATGTGAGTGGCAATCAGAATTTGATACTTATTTCCTCAGTATGCAGGATTTTCTTCAGATTCTTTAGTTCTTGTTGGACCTTCTTTTGTGAAGGAGACTGATGAAGAAAAAGTGTAATATCAGAATTTCTGATGTTTTAGTACTGATTGTATTTCCTGATGTTAGTTGAGAGAGAAAATGGTAGGGGATTAATGTTAATAACACCAGTCACAGCTGCAGGTCTAGCACAAGAACTATAAAACTCATGATGACTTGACTTAGTTGGCATGTTATAGAACCCACGGAGCTGTAGGATGTGCTGTATCACCCTGCATTTTCTCTTCATGTACTTGGCTTTTTTCATTAATTCTCATGAAAGCTGTATGTAAGCAGATAGCCTGTGACAAAGCATTTAAGGGGGTATAATTGGATATCTTAGATGTATAGAAGACTGTGGAAGAAAACAGTAAGTTTTCAAGATCTCATGATGGCTGTTAAAAAACTGAAGTCTTTGCCACACTGTCTAGACTTGAAGCTACTGAAATGGTTGAGCCATCTAATATACAGCAAAAATAAAACCAAAATGGTGTTTCAGCTAACAGTAAACTGTATCAGCACCGCAGGAAAACCCCTCCTCTGAAGCTCTCAGAATCGCCCCATTTTGCTGAAAAGCCAAGAGACAGGTTAAATTGTGGCTCTTCTTGTGATAGGGTGAATGTGATCAAGTGACCTCATCTCCAGTCTTCCCTACTTCTCTACCTGAAGATACAGAGTGATTTCCTGACTCCCCAGTCATATGTTTTATCTGTAAATACGTGGTACAGAGTATGGTTTGTTCACTTGAACTACAGCATCCTTCATGAAAGAGCCTCAGACCTTTGGGCTCTCTGTTCTATGCGAGTAATTAAAATGTTCATAATCATGGCACTTCGTTGTATTAATTAATTTTTAAGAGTAATTACTATAGCAAGTGGCAGCTTACTTAAGTAGTATTAAAAATGAGAGCATTTGTGAGAAAAGGCTAACAAAATAATAAAATGGAGGAAGCAGAATGAAACATCGTGAAGGCAAAAGGGTACAAACAGAAAAGTTTGCACACTGCAAACTACGATCTGAGTAACTCGTGGTACCTCTTTGATTCCCAGTGGTGAATATTTTGCTTGATTGATAAGAAAAGTATCGAGACT
>NW_010354717.1:0-1288 GCF_000700745.2 Antrostomus carolinensis | reverse complement strand
GGCCGAGCAGTCCCGGCTCTCAGCCTCCCCTGGCAGGAGAGATGTCCCAGTCCTGTCATCACCTGTGTCCACCGGACCCTCTACAGTATGTCCTTGTCTCTCCTGTACTGGAGAGCCCAGAACTGGGCAGAGCACTCCAGGTGCGACCTCACAGTGCTGAGCAGAGGGGAAGGATCACATCCCTCCATCTCTCCTCCTGACACAGCCCAGGACACCACCTGCCACCTTTACTGCAAGGGTTCATTGCTAGCTCATGTTGAACTCGCTGCCCACCAGGAGCTTCTGCCAAGCTGGTTTCCAGCTGGGTGGCCCTGGTACATGGGCTTGTTCCTCCCCCGGTGCAGGACTTTTCACTTGCCCGTGTTGAACTGCGTAAGGTCCGTCAGCCCTTTGCTCCTGCCTGTCTCTGGATGGCAGCACGACCCTCTGGAACGTCACTCACTCCTCCCAGTCTTGTGTCAGTGGTAGAGGTGAGAAGGACGCACACCTCCACAGTCCTCAGCTAACTTAGGGACAAAAGCTGAGAGTTACCTGCTATCCCCGGTGGGATGCATCATCCTTCTTGTCTGGAGACAGGAAGGTGGAGGTGAGATAGAGGCTGTGGCTGATCCTTGCACACTCCTGGTACATGCTGTAGCTCTTCCCAGCACCTCCCTGTGGCCTTGAGTGCCAGCACCATATCCTGTTGAGAGAGACCAAAGTTGGAGGAGGCAGGTCTCCTTGTCAGCATGCCCATGCTGGCTTTTCCAAGGCACTATAAGCTGGTCCAGCTGTGCCTTCCAGAAGTCACATATAGAAAGAGGCTTGTGGAGATGGTGTCATGTCCCTGGGCTCTACAGCTCAGTGCCTGCTTCCAGCAGGAGCCAGGGGCTCATGAATGCATGGCAGCTGTAGCTGCTGAGGGCCAGCAGAGAAGTGTCTAAGCATTTGAAATGAGAGGCGGGCTCAACAGATGCCACTCACCTGGGGACAGCACATGGTTGGATGGCAGGAGGCCATGGAGCCAGGCAAGGGACCACAGCAAGTGGTGACTGTCCCTCATGCATCAGCTTTTTTCATGCAGGGTAGCTTTGAAGCTTAGCACCAGGTGGCCCCCTCCCCATACACACACAAACCCAACACAATGGCATAGCTGGGAAAACCAGGAGCTTATCTTCAAGCAGCATGAAAGACAACAAAGAAAGCCAGATGGGAATATCCATCTCTCCTACATCCCAGCTCATATCCTTCTTCCTCAGCACAGGGATGCAGGTACATACATCATAGAATGGTTTGAGTTGGAAGGGAC
>NW_010354716.1:0-1286 GCF_000700745.2 Antrostomus carolinensis | reverse complement strand
TTTTTTTTTTTTTCCTTGTGAAACTTTTCATTACTTGAGTGCAAAAGCTATGATGCAAATTGGAGTCACTCCCAGAGAGTGCCCAAGGGCTGACATACAACTGCACCAAGATGGGTCGTGCTGCAAAATAAGGGTTGGGGGACTTGCTCCAGACCAGCTGGCATCGGCAAAGGTGTTGTGCCATCACTGTGCTGCAGAAGTGCGAGCACCATCAGCCTTGGTCGTGCCCCAGAAGAACCTGCATAAGTGGCCTGAGACTCACCTCTCCTCTGTGGTGGTCATACAGGAGGGGTTGGGCTTTCTCCTCCTGGAGCTATTTGAAAGGTCTGGGCAAAGAAGAAAACTGGCCCTGGAGAGAAAACTCAGCAATTGCACGGTGCTGACAAACGTCCAGAGACAACAAACTGCAAAAAGCATGAAGAAAACAGGGAGCTTTGTGCCTTCCACTTTGTTTTTGACTTGTGGGGATCTCAGGTGTCATGCACAAAGAGAGCAGATGCCTGCAGACAACCTCATGATATTTAGGTTTTGTTTTTAGCTCAAGCAATGTAACTTGTGGTTAATATGCTGGTTTAAGAAAACAGAATCAGAGAGGGGTGAGGTTATTTTTGCATTTCAGGAAGACCCATGCAGCCTGTTCCAGCAGCTCTACAGCCCTGTGCAGAAGGGATGTGCACGTAGATGCCAACACACTGGGAACTGCAGACAGCTCTACTAACTATTAGCAGTTGCTATTTTAGCATGTTATAAAGTGATATTCCAATAACCTTAAACTGCTATATTCTCCCCTTTCCTCCCATTCAAGTCAAGAAATGCTGCTAAACTGAACTCAGCACAAGGGAGACCTGGGTACCTCTCAAAATCCAAAAGAGAGCCTTGCTTGAGTCACGTGAAAGAGAAGTATTTATATTTATTTTCTGCAATGTCAATTATGTACTTTTTGCATTGCCTGTCATTCAAAGAATAGTGACTTAGGAATCCAGGGGAATGGAGCGGCCGTTTGGTTACTTTTTTGCCTTAGCAGAAAATTATCCTTGAATAAAGAGCCTGGAAACATGATTAATCCCAAAGAAGTATGTTTCAGAAATTGTGAGTATGTGGAACAGAGTCTATGCACAGACCTATGATGGAAATTGTTTCCCAGTTTTGTCTGCTAAAAATCACAGGGCACTCGAACAAGGTGCTGTTGGGTCAGAATTTAACCAGAACGTCCCAGCAAACATCCTTCACCAACCAAGTTTGTATCTGCGCAGTGCTAGGTTTGAATTTGGCACTGCCTTGGCAGT
>NW_010354715.1:0-1268 GCF_000700745.2 Antrostomus carolinensis | reverse complement strand
AAAAAAAAAAAAAAACAAGCATTCTGACTCAATTAGTGTCATAGTATATAATTTCTTAAAGATTTGTAGTATTTATTTCTTATTAATACATTAGAAATGGTGTCATACTTAATACAAGTTTTATACTATAATTTCAGGTATATTGAATCAGTTTAGTGGTTAGATATGAAATCATGTAGTTCAGTTAAGCATATAGATCTTAGATGAACCAGTAAACTCATAGATGTGGCAGATTAAGCTTTTTTTTTTTAAACATAATTAAAAAAAACCCCTAAAACAACCCACCCAAATCTTGAGGTCCCTTCTGTGTATAAGGACAAGGTCTAATCTCTTACATATCCAGAGAATTTCTACCTAATAAATGCTGTTCTGTCTAGAGAAATTCAGTTGATGAAATTGAGAGAAAAATCAGCCATCTCAACACACATAATGCAAGCCCTGCAATTAATACTGTGATTTCTGTGACTGTTAGCATTCAGCAGTTGCTAGTTTAGTAGCAAGGTAGCACTTCCAACTAACACCAAAGCCTATCTAGTTGTATGGTATTTTACAGCTGATGATAGGGCTGAGCTGCAAGCTAAATAGTTATTTAAATTTAAGAATCTTAAGACCCTTGCCTGAATCTTAAACACATTTGTGGTGTCTTACTAGGCAAAATTGTGAAGAGGACTAAACAAAGATGAATTCCAGTGATATAAAATCAAAACTGGTAATCAGTTTTTTAAACATGTTAAGCTGAAGGAACAGGAGAGTCTGGAAGCATTAGGAGTGGCATCAACACTACTGTTAGGAAACATACATGTCCTGACTTCGTGTTTCCAGCTTGTGACTAAAAAATGATGATGAATGAAGTGTTAAATAGTAATGAGAGAGAAAAAGGTGAAAGGGAAAAAAGGGGTTTTAAAGTCTAATGGGCTCTATTAAGGATTCAAAAGTAAGAAAACAGCAAAAAAAAAGTAATAATGTAAATTTGCTTTAGGAATTATTGAACAAATTGCTTTGTTAAGACTCTGAGCCTAGAATAAACAAACTTTTTGAATTTAGATTTACTTAGGAACTCATTAAATTGTTACGTAGCTGGAGCTGTTTCTTATGAAGTGCTTCATTTAACATTACATTTCTCAATCCAGTGAAAGCACAAGAAACTAGACTGGTCAGCACATTGAGTACATACCTGGGTCTAGCATTGATGACTAACCACACTATGTCAATACAGTCTGAATGGCAACTTGAGACAAATTTAAAAGCGTCTGGGTGGGGAAAAAAAA
>NW_010354714.1:0-1275 GCF_000700745.2 Antrostomus carolinensis | reverse complement strand
AGGAGACTCCACAACCTCTCTGGGCAGCCTTCTCACTCTCTTCTCATCAGGCAGGCACAGAAAGTAGACCCTAAATAATCCAAGGGCAGTGCCTCAGAATGAGACCTGGCCAGCAACTGCTTTCAGCCTCAGGGTGGTTTTCCGGATGGGGCCCTCTCCAGTGAAGCCACCTGCATCACTCAGCTGGTCAACTCATCTGAAGACACACCTGGGAAAATGGCTTTTGCCTGAAGGTTCCAGATACGTTTCGTTTGCGTGCAGTAATGAGACTGAAATTTGGAGAAGTAAATGCCACCGAGCCAGCTTCATGACAGCCTCACTGACAGGCGAATGTATGAAGAGAGAGATCAGTTACCTCTGCACTTTGGTCGCTCTGTCCAGGTCCCATTCTGACACGCTACAGTGGAAGTCCCAGTCATCTGAAAACCTTGCCAGCACTGATAGTGAGCGCTCTCCCCAGGCAAATACCTTGACTTCTTAACGCCTTGAACTTTACCACCAGCAATTTCTGGAGGAGGTTCACACGTCACATCTGAAAAGAGACATTGCTGCAGTCAAGTTTGCAGGTACACAAAGAAAACAGAAGTAAAACCGGTAAAGTCTTTAGACAGGTAAACAAACAGTCCCCTCTATGCTAACAGGCAAGATGAAAGCACAGTTTCCTACCTCTGCAGGTTGGTGCTCGTGACCATTCTCCATTTGTACAAGTGACATAATTTCCACCCGTCATTTGAAAATTCCTTTCACATTCATACTGCACTCTGGCACCAGGCAGAAACCTCTCCTGCTGAGGGCTTGTAATATGAGCATTGGGAATTTCAGGTGCAGCATGACAGCTAACATCTGAAAAGAGAGGCACGTTTAAGAACAGTAGCGTGGCAATATGACAATCACAGAATATTGCAATCCGGAGCACCATTGTTGTTGGTGAGCAAAAATGGTTTGCATAATGCAGGGTATTTTCTACAGGTAGAAAAGTACAATGTTATGGTCTTCATTCTGCAACACTTCAGCACACAGTGTTATTTTTGCCTAGAGTGTCTAAAAAGAGAAAAGGGGTTTCAGAGATCAGCCGAAGGGGCACACTGGTGCTTTACAGCATTGTGTGCCAAAGGGCTGGAGAGTGATTTCTTCACTCTTTGAAGGTAACTTTCAGAAAGTGACATTCTCAGTGATATGAAAATAAGATACATTACCCTACCAGTTATCTCCTCCTTTGCAGCCAGCACCCACTCCCCCATAACCCTCTCTCTGCTTGATTTCAGCCATGGGCTA
>NW_010354713.1:0-1285 GCF_000700745.2 Antrostomus carolinensis | reverse complement strand
TTGGCTGCCAGCCCAGTGAAACCACCACACTATGTCACTATGTTTTCTCTTTACTCAGCTCTGGACGGGCCAGTGGGGGATCCCCAGCCTCAACACCTATTGCTTCCCAGAATGACAGGTAATTTTGGGACCCATCCTGTTTCTTCCCTTCTGTGTTATCTCACAGCATTCACACGCCAAGCTGGACAACCTCTCAGCTTCCTTGCAGCTCTCATTCAAAGCTCAGTGCTCAGGGAACAGCTGGGCAATGGGGCTGAGATGAGCTACACCCTGTTTGTTCCTGCTCTGAGGACACCACAGAAACAAGAGTTTGGGGCTGCGCTCAGCTCTCATTGTCCTCCAGCTCATCCCATCCAGAGAGCTCCAGGGGTAGGCAAAGCCTGCAGTGAGTTGGCATTTCTGTGTCTGTGAAGACAATTGGAGACGTTTGAGCTTGGCAGCCACCTCAAGCACATAGTGATGGGCAGTGTAAACCTGCTGAGCTCTGACCTGATGGCTGACACTGGAGCAGGAGGTTAGGCCAGAGACCTGCTGAGCTTTCTTACTGAATTATCTCCTGAACCTAAGGGCACCTGGGCAGTCAGGAAAGAGAGGATAGAATCTGAGCAGGGGTGAAAGGAGCCTGGCTGAGCTCATTTCATGGGAACCAGGTCCTTGAGGCCCATCCTGGCCCCCACCTTGCTCTCAGGAAGACATCTCCAAGACAGCATGAAGCAGGTTCCAGATATGCTTCCTCCTGCCCTGGTGCAAGGGGACAGATCCTGACCTGATGGTCTCCCTTTCCTTTCCCTCCAGGGGAGCTATGCTGCACTCCCTTCCTGAGAAAGGACCCTCAGAGAAGTTAGTGTGAAGATGATGTTTTCCTGTGATAAAAAAACCAAGATCTCTGCTATATCTAATTTCCTTCCTTCTGTGCCATTGATCTGCAGACTTAATTTTGAACCAGAAAACACTGTCAGCATGACTAGTTTTAATTGGCTAATTCTAAATTCACTTTTCTTCTAAAAATCTTTATTATAGAGCTTGCTCTGATGATTATTCATTTTCAAAGAATCCTTCCAAGGTTAATCTTGGTGCAGCAGCTGAGGCATCACTCAAGGCCCATTTAGCCAGATTTTTGGCTTGACAGCCACGTGGACATTTCCCTTCAATATTGGTGCTGCTGCTGTTGTTTTGCCCCTTTTTTCTTAATTCACTAATGTCTTTTCTCTGCACAGGTCTCCTGCCTCCAAGCCTCAATCCGGTTACCTCATCAGGTTGGTATAGAGTGGCATATGTCTGGGCT
>NW_010354712.1:0-1259 GCF_000700745.2 Antrostomus carolinensis | reverse complement strand
TTCCAAAGGCTGCAATGAGTAGTTTCAAAATAACTTTTTAAAAATTATGATATCTCATCCAGGATGCAGCTGCTTCCATTTACAGCATTGAGGAAAGATATTATGTGAACACCTGAAGTGAGTAATCAGTGAGGATTTTCTTTTTGTGTAGGGGTAATTCTTTACATGGTGTTCAAGTGGCTCTTTCAACAATGTGATCTTTTTCATTAAAGGATTGCCCTTATTAAATAACAGTCCTCTTCAGATGACAGAAGTAAGCATTCTGTGTGTAATCTAAACCTCAGAGCAAATGCAGTGATACTGGATAGTGTGGTCATGTTACAGCTTTTAGAGTGTGTTTTGGAAAGCAGACTTTTGTATAAAATAGACATATTAATTGGTTGATATTCTATGGAGTTTTTTATAAATTAGTATTTTTTGCAAATTATTTTGCAAATCGGCAAATTAATGCTGATGTAAGAATATTACAAGAACAGACTGAAGAGGTGATGATTACCAAATTCCTGGCACAACTTAAAAAGAAATCTATGCTTTAAGTCAACATGATGAAGTTGTCTACATTTCTGAAGCATAGCATGGGCTTGGTTAGAGCAATTAAGAAATTCCTCTTCAGAGTGGTTTGCAAAATAATGTTATATTGTGGAGCCATTTTAGCATCCATAGGTATTCCCATAGATATTGCTGTACCTTGGAGGAAGTGATGGTGAAATAAATTAATTGTGAATGAAAATGGAGTGCATACTGTTGGCAGCATCTTTAAACGAATACTAGTCAATGCTAGTCTTGGTTTTGTAAATTACTCAAAGCAGGTTGGGTGTCATCACTGTATTGAGTATTAGTATGCAAGCTAGTGGCTTCAAGGGCAGCCAGCAAAGGACTGCTATGTGGCAACATTTTAGCCTGTAGTCTCCAAAGAAAATACGTTATATTCATCTTTTTGATATGAAGGTTTAAAGAATTGTCTTGATGAAATCTGCCAGTTCTTTGGTAAAGATTCTCTGGGTGGATATCATACACCCTTGCTTATAGATCTCAGGAAAATTAACATGGGAGAAGAACTAAATCCTAGACAAGTGCATTAGGTAGTACAGTTTTCCTGAGAATTGATTCTGAGCTCCAAGTGAAAGGTGAGTGTAGAGTCTTCCGTGAATTTCTTATAGTAGACAGTTTCAAACAGTTATCTCTTTGCCTTATTGTTAGAATCCTTGGATACTAAAACAACTGTAGTTCCTCTTTTCTTTTTCTTTTTTCTTTTTTTT
>NW_010354711.1:0-1286 GCF_000700745.2 Antrostomus carolinensis | reverse complement strand
GCTGCTAGGACACACTGTTGGCTCATGTTCATTTGAAAAGGAACAGAGAAGAAATCTAATCCTCTTTGCATGTGGGCCGTGCCAATCTACTATAGTCTGCAGTAATGTGGTAAAGGATGAGGAAAAATAACAAGTTTGTCTCTTCTAAACTAAAAGGACAGCAGTGGACTTGTTTTGCTATGTACTGTTGGGGAGCAAAGGCAGCAGGGATACAGGGACAGTTCACTGGAGCTCAGAATGAAGAATGGGCAGGCAGTGGCTGGCATCCTTAATGGACTGTCACAGACACGTCACAGAAACTAATGGTGTAGGGTTAGACTGATGAAGGTTTGTGCCCTTCAAGGGTAGCACTGCTCATTGCAACAAAAAAATTTGCAATTTGCATAAACTGAACATTGCTCCTTCCTTATCGTGCACCACTGTATTTTATAACACAACCAGCAGACGTATTACAAGCTATTCCTGATCTCTTAAATCATATTCTTTTCCAGCTCATAAGTGTGACACACCAACTGAGGAGCATATGGGGTTTCATTTGGATTCTGAGACTAACCAAGCAATCACTCAGAAGAAACATATGCCAAGTAAAAAAAAGTAACAAGTCTACTTAGTTCTTTGTCTACTTAGTTCTTCATTACTGCAGCTAAATAGATATTTACAATCAATTGATGTTTTAGGGCCTTATTTCAAATTACACAGCTGCACAAATTATCACTTTCGCTTTTCCAGTTACTAGTTTGCCCAGGAATGTCCTCACCACACTTGAGCCATGCTGGGTCAAATCACATCTTCCCAGGCAGCTGGCATCAGGGATGTCCCTGCTGATGGCTGGGCTGTCAGTCCACCCGCCAGCTGGCAGTAAGTCCGAGTCGACATGGAGTATGTGGCTCCTGTCTTTATTCCTTTCTTACGCCTCGTGCTCGGCCCTTTGAAGCTAACCCAGCATGCACTCAGTGCTCATGGTGAGCTTCGGTTCAGGTCGTGTTCCAATCGCAAGTGAATATTCAAGGTTGTTCCTTTTTTGGTTATTCTATTTGCTGTTATCTCATATCATCATCTTTGAGCTTGTAGAGACCTGCAATCCTCAGTTCTTCCTAACCCTGTGAGTCGGTGGTGCCAGCCTGATCCATACAACTGGGGAAGGGAACCTCCAGGCCACAGCCTGTCATGGCAGGGCTTTGGTTAACCTACACAGCGCAGTGATTTGAGCCATGACACACCCGGGAAGTCAACCCTTTCATAGCACCCCGAAGCTACTTCACCACTTCCCTGGGCAGCCTGTTCCA
>NW_010354710.1:0-1285 GCF_000700745.2 Antrostomus carolinensis | reverse complement strand
CAGTATTTTGTTTAGGAAGAGTGACTGGCATAGACCCACAGCACTCCTAAAGCATTGAAAATGCAGATGGTCTGATAGGTTATCAATAAAACCTCAGGTTTTGTTCCATGAATGGTCCTGAATACAAAGCTCGTGGGTATCATTCAAACAACATCTGCTTTGCACATACGACTTCTCTGCTTGAACTTGCACAGATCCTGGACTCTGACAATACTGAAAGACACTAATTCCCACTGCAGTTCTGCAATCAGATGCCACCTTCAAATTGGTATGAAGTCTTGAAAGGGAGTCTTGTAGGAATTTCTAGCTTCCCTTTCACCAAACTGGAGCTGTTGTGGGTCACATCACAGAACTGGTATCCCTGCTGGTCTCACAACATGGTACTTTGTTAGAAGAAGAAAAACTGCATTTTCACAAACATTTCAAGCTGCTGCATTTGTCACCTCTGTTGAAGGCTTAGTGTCATCACCCATTTTGAGACCAAGCTGGTAAACTGATTGTGAAGGGATATACATGATTTAGGTACTTCTTGGTCTACTTGATTAACAGTGTGATGTGTGAGGAGGAGAAAAGCTAATACTCAGCTTATTACTTTTAAATTTCTTTATGATTTGCATTATACATAAGACTTAACACTTTACTGTCTCTTCTATATTCACTTCAGCATGAACTAACATTCATCACCACTCTCAAATTGCCAAGGAGGTGGCTAATCATCCATTTATTTATTCTTTCCAGCAGCCATTCAAGACTGTATGCAACTAGAAATAAACTCTTAAAAACTAAGTGTTCTCTGATTAGTGGGAATTAACACAAATTGGGACCTTAAGAGCCAGCAAGCAGATTGCAGTGAAAAATGTTTT
This sequence comes from Antrostomus carolinensis, assembly GCF_000700745.2. Lineage (NCBI taxonomy): Eukaryota > Metazoa > Chordata > Aves > Caprimulgiformes > Caprimulgidae > Antrostomus > Antrostomus carolinensis. Next base: position 422 of record NW_010354710.1, on the reverse strand, counting down.
CAAAGGCAACCTGGTGTCTGACTCGAAAAAGAGTTATTAGTGATGAGCCTTGGATAACCTCTGCGGGACGAGCTTCCAAGCTCTGAGCCATGGGAGGTACCTGGTTTGTTTTCACTCATTCCTAGGGGTGTTCAGATAGACAGTGTGAACACCTCGGAGTGTCAGTTCCCAAACTGTGTGTCAGACATGGAGGCTCAACTTCATTTTAAGGACAGAGCCTGGGTGATCTTGGCTTAGTGGTGTGAGCATCCCTGCATGGCTGGGCTTTCTGCAGCAGTGGGGAGCGGTCCAGGGCCCAGCGCAGAGGAAGGTGCACTGCGTCAGGGCTTGGGTAGCCCCGGCAGCGGGACAAACTGGACCAGCACCTTGTTCTCCTCCAGACACCAAAGTAAACCACAGCATTAAGCACACACCTTTTCACT
>NW_010354709.1:0-1265 GCF_000700745.2 Antrostomus carolinensis | reverse complement strand
ATATATATATATATTTAATTTTTTTTTTAAAGAAAGAAAGAAAAAATATCTTTACATAAATGCTGGTTGAAAAATACTAATACATCTCCTCAAAATGTATTGGGCTACTTGGAAGCACTGCCAGTAGCAATTACATCATATTACTGTAACCGTGTACGTTGAGATGTCTTGTAGAGGTAATGCCTTCTGTTGAGTTTCTCTGGAGCTTTGCAGCTCAATGGGAGCGCTGATTGCAAGGGGAAGGCTAAGATACGCTGAGCATGGCCCATTCCTGTTGACTTCACCAAAAATGCATGTTGCACAGGCCTTCAACAAGTCACTCAGCCTTGGAAAGAAATGAGCTCACAGGCTCAAATATTGGTCCCAGTTGAAGCCAGATGGAGTTTGTCATTGATCTCAGTAGGACCAAGCATGGGCCCTCTCTATCAGACAGAGATGTGAGGTGAAAAGTTCCAATACCTTGTCCCAGCTGAGTTGTTGTAGCACTGTCACAATAGAAAATGCTTTCATTTAGGTGGTGCTCAGACCAGAAATGCTCAGATACAGCTGAATTTCTAACTAGCATGAAGAGAGAGGATTTGAGTGAGTTTTTGCCTTGGAAATGTTGATATGTGATGTTGCCTCAGTGTTTCCCAGCTGAGTAAAACTGTGAAGCCTGTTCTGAAGTCCTCTGGGCAATATTCCCATTAAGAGGGACTGAATTCACAAAAGGTGCTGATATAAAATACTATATTCTTTTTCCTTCTGTGACTGCACCTTGATCTCGTGCTAACTGAAATGAACATACTGATTTCACAGCCTTTTACTTTCACTATCCAAACAGGATGTATACGTGTAATATCATGTGCACTACCCTCATGATATAGGATGCTTTTCCAGTGATTACATGTGGTGAAGGAAATCAAGCCTCTTTTATGTTACTCTCCCATTTTTTATAACATCTCCTTGGTTTATATTCTATTTTATAATTAAGCAATACGATGGATACATATAAGTGCCTTTTTTCACATGTTTCACTCTACGTTGGAAAGTAACAGACATACAACAGAGAAATACTTTCGAAACTGAAAATATTTATTTGTTATTGGGCCTGATTCTGATCTCAGTTATTTTAGTATCAATGTCGAATAATTTCACAGAAGGAAGTGGATTTAATTTGGATTTACAAAGATACTGCTGAGAAAAGAATTTGCCCTACGATAGTCCTTGAAAATACAATATTCATCCATAATAATGTGGAGGTTTCCTCTTGTCGTCGTTGATGT
>NW_010354708.1:0-1286 GCF_000700745.2 Antrostomus carolinensis | reverse complement strand
ATTTTTATCTCATTTTCAACAGGGATTGAAGTAATTAAAGTTAAAATATCCATGTGCCACCTTATCCAAAATTTCATGTGAGCAAAATCAGGGAGCCTTGTATAGACACCTGGGCAGCTCTTGTCAGCATTGCTGTGACAGTGTCTAGAAGCCATGTGCACGGAGTTTGTCTTTGGGCTGCACTCAAGCGTTTTCAGTCCCTTAGTTCCGAGGACTAAAGAGGTAAGGTTGACCTCTAAATCTGACAGTGTTTAGTTTTGGATGTTGCTGGCTAGACTACCAGACTCCTGAGAGGGTTTCTGGCATGTCTTTTTCTGTTACAGAGAAGATACCCTAAAATCAGTCAAATTATCAGTTGATAATTCTTATTTAAAACAAACAAACAAAAAACTTTAAAAAATGTGAGAGTGGTGAATTATGAAAACCTGTTCTAGTAATCAAATGTGTGCTCATGTCTGGACAGGTCAGGAATGTGTATGTCCATGTGCTTACTAATACTCCAAATGTATTTTACAGCTTCCAGTGTTTTTCTTACTGCTTGTTAGCTCAACCTAATGACACTTGACTTAAAACTGTTCAAAGTCAGATTCTCTGACCTATATGAATCCAGTCCCTGCCATTTGCTTTTCTTGAAAATAGGCCTACAAGTAGTACAATCCTTTCAAAGACTTCTCTATAGTTTTAGGCAAACATCTATACAAAGTTGTGGGGTTTTTTTTAATTCCTGGAATTAAATTCCTGGAAGCAATTGCAAGCCACCTATATATACTCTTATTCTACAAATTACTTTTACATTTTCATTCATATCTTGACACAGTGCTTTAGCATAATATAGCTGACCATTTTCCAGAGGTTAGAATATTGATAATAAAATAACTAGATCATGCCTTAGAGAGTGAAAGAGAGACAAAATTGTCAAAGGGGAAGTAGCAACTGCTGAAATCATCCAGGAGATGGTTCAGGACAATTAAGGTTGCCTTCTTTCCAGCCTAATTCAATCACTGCTGTTCCTCCTAGAGACACCACTGCCGGACAGGATTTAGTGGAGTTTAGCACAGTACAAAGGTAACATGAGAGCCTGCAAGTCAATGGACTCTCCCTTAGTGCTGTTAAATTTTTATCACCTTCCCATACTCGCTCCTAGTCTTGAGTCAAAGCTCTGCATAAATACCTAATGCCCACAGGTGGGTGACAAGTCATGGGCCATGTCCCAGGGAGTTTAACAGCTGATCTGACTGCCTATGGGGGAGAGGAAGATAAGCAAAACAGGACCTTTGTTTTTCAGA
>NW_010354707.1:0-1285 GCF_000700745.2 Antrostomus carolinensis | reverse complement strand
CCCCTCTTTCACTTTAGAGCCATTTCCCCTTATTCTCCATGCAGTCAGCGCTGTACCATGCAGAAGGCACTCTACAAATTCTACAAGCCTTCAAAAATCCTTCCCTGCAAATATTTTGCTCCAAAATCTAAGCTCAAGTAAACTACACATATGTTTGAAATCACAAGGAATACTAAAAAAGCCATTTCTTGTGTAAAACTTTGTTTTAACCTATGCAAAAACCCCTAAAACATTATCTTGAGTTTCCAGGAGCGCTCAGCAAACAATAAGCAATTAAAGAGTTGAGTGATAAATGAGTGTGTGACAGATGCATAAATAAGGAAGTGGTGAGAGTGGAGCCACACCTTCAATTAACTGGATTTGGAGCAGCATTTAACCTGAAACTCAATATTATTTGATCACACTTGCCTCTTCTTCCAGAGCATTTTTCCAGAATTAACAAGTGTATTTATCCTTCAGGATAATATCCTCCTGCTCCTTAGGTCACCGCTCCTCCACCAGCAGGAACAGCGCTCCAGTATGACTAAGAAAATGAAGGGGTGAGAGGGGGAAAAACAGAGGGATGCGTTTATTAAACTACGAAAAAAGGCTCAAAATAATCCTAGCGCTTGCATCACAGTTTTGGTTTTGTATTGCACATGAGGAAATCCTTTGCCTTCAAGATTCAGGCTGAATTTCTAAATTGCCAGAGCAAAGACTCTGTCCCGGGCTCTTAATGCATAAATGATTTATGGAAGTGACCATCAGTGTTTAAGTTTACTGCTATAAAAAAGAAAAAAACCCAAGAACACCCCTGAGGTGGAACGTGGAAGCATGGATTAGTAGGTATCAGCAGCTCTCAGAAATCTTTTCTCCTCTACTAACACTTCCAGATGGACTTTTGATACCAACCAGACTGAAATACAGGCAGATGAAATGTCAAAGCTTTCATCAGCCACACGCACACTCGCCGCCTTTTCCTCCCAAGGCAGAATTTACCCTGCTACCACCCAGACACACGGGGAAGAACAGGGTGACTACCTCTGTCCATCTTCACTTGCACCTGCATCAAGCATCCTCCCAGGGTACTGTCAGAAGATCTAAAGCAGGTTTACTACATGTTTTCCTGTGTAGAAGTGTAATTCCATCTGGTTTTAAATTAATTAAAGGTGTTTGCTTCATTCTCATATTCAAATACAAATAAATAGTCAAATGACAGGACATAATTTAAGTGTGACTTAAGTAAAATGCAATGGAGAAAGCTCAACCCCCTCCCCATCTGTCCAACAACAGGGTTCTACTGACC
>NW_010354706.1:0-1269 GCF_000700745.2 Antrostomus carolinensis | reverse complement strand
GGGGGGGTGCGGAATGGGATTAAAAATAACTGATAAGAACAACGAATTGATATGGATTAAAAGAAAGAAAACAGTGAAAGTCGTAAAAACAAAACAAAAGGAAAGATAAGCCAAATCTCAGGCAGAGGGCCAGGAACACATCAGCAGAATGAAACAAGCCAAATCCGAGGCAGAGCATCACCAACACATTGCCAAACCCTCCAAAATTGCTGAACTTCCCTTAGTGCCATTAGATTTTTACAGGAGTTTTGTAGACCTCTACAATATGTGCCCTTAGTCATCTCTCTTCCAAGTTGAATGATCCCCATCTCACTCAGCCACTCCTCACATGGAAGCGATTCTGTACCTTTGAACATACTTTTCCATATAGGGAAGGGATAGGTTTGATTAATAGTGGCACATTTACCAACACTTTTTTCTAGTTGCTGCCATCTCAAAGACTTTCCCAGGAAGAAAAAAGGCTTCAGCCATTAACGCTCAGTGTAAGTTGTAGCCACAAGCCTGAACCTTCTTCTTTGTCACCTCACATTAGCATCACAGGGATGACTGATGCCACAAGTCTTTGTATCTTCTGCAAAAGCAGCAGTTCAGCTTTCATATAGAATTAGCCCTCATTTGTTTTTAATCAGTGATAACAAAATCATTCAGAAAGCTACAAAGTAGTATTGAAATGTCCTTATTCCTCAGTTCAAGTAACCCTTCTCTTGACACCTTCCCATCTCCTGGAAAAACACAGACTCATACAGGCCCAGCAACAGCCTCACATCTTGGCTGCTAAGCAATCTTCTGCCCACCAGCAAGGCACGTGCCCGGCCCTGCACCTCTCCCAGGTCCAGGGGTAACGGGAAAGAAGTCACCCTCGGCATGCTGAGGCAAGAGTAGCGGAGAAAGGAAAGGAGGGGAAACATGCGGCGCAGTGTCGGCTGCTTCCCTCAGAATGTCACCCAACCCAACTGCAGAAGATTCTTCACTGCCCCTGTCCGCTCAAGGCCACGCACCAATTAGGGGGGAACATTTGTAGCCTCTGTCTGTTTATGAGCTATTAAAAACCCAAATGTCAGTGACTTCCAAATAAAGAAACAAAAATCAAGCAATCACCTCAAAACAGAGGGGTACACATCTTACTTGGTTCTACCTCAGACATAAACAGGAATAATAAAGTCTCGCTTGTTTTTGCTGGAGAGATCTTGTTTGCTCAAGAACCTTGTCAAAGGTTCTTGAGGATGGGGCAGAGCTGCTGTATAGAGGACAATTTTCTTCATCAACTGG
>NW_010354705.1:0-1285 GCF_000700745.2 Antrostomus carolinensis | reverse complement strand
GCTACCTCCATTTTAGTGATGGAATACTGAGGCACAGAGGAGCTAAAAAAGCACACTCAAAAACATAAAAAAAAAGACCGTGTAGGAGTGGAGCAGGTCTAGTGAGAACAAGACTAATTATGGAATAATCTTTCCTTTTCTCAGCATTATTTTTAAGCCATCAATGAAAACAGGTGACTCCATTAGCAGGCCTTTGGTCTATGAGCAAGGGAAAAGTCCTCAAGTACAAAGACAGCCGAGATGAGCAACAATTGAATAGCACATTTTGCTGTGAACCACATAATCAAGTTATTTGTCCAGTTACATGCAGTGTCAACTGATGTTATACCTCATGTCTCATGTTAAAATATAGAGAAGAAAGGTACCTGGAGAATTTGAGTAACATTTGAGAAGACATAATAATGCAAAAGATCAAGGGGATTCAATATTAAGTACTGTCAGCAATGTTAACAAAATTACCAGTGAAGAAGAAAAAATGAATCAATGATGAATAATCATGTACTATATCAGGTAAGTCAAGCCATTGTCTCTGCAGTAATTAAGGGTTCCAATGGTATGGGCTGGCAATGTAATGAGGAAGCAGCAGCGAACATGCAGTAATTATATTTGCTTTCAAATTCAACAGAAGCTGAACAGCTGTTTGGTGCAGTAGGTAAATTAAGTGCACTAGTCAGATCCAATTTTGAAGTGAATCCTTGATGTCACTCAATGATTAACATGTAGGCTGAATGTTTAAGGGCATGATTCAGCTAAAAAATATTGTCACTCCTTGTCTTATTACCTCTTGCTGCTTTGATCACATCCCACCTCCACAAAAATCCATTTGGGGGTGTGTGTGTAGAGTGGGGAAAAAAGAAACAGCTGATGAAAGTGGCTTCTGTTGTTCTCCTTGCAGAATTTTCCTGTCAGATATTTGTTTGTGGGGAGCAGAAGGAGAGAACAGGATTTGTCCTTTCCTTCTGAGAAAACAGCTGTGGGGACAGTTTGTAAGGCTTGCAGTTACAGCCTGGACCTGGAGCCTGCTGGATTGCAGGTAAACTAGGGCACTCATCAGAGGAAAGAGCTGTCCCAGTTCATCAGATCAGCTTACAAGGTATTTGAAGCAGGAAAGGAAAATTTTAAAGGTATTACGTTAACACATGAGCTCCTCAGAGATAGACTGAGTGGCTCCATGGCCTACACCAGTGCATCTTCCTAGATTTTGTATTACATAGCCAACCCCTATACTAGGGACTGGGACCCTGGGCTCGAGCAATAAATTGTAATAATACCAACTTTTCCTCTT
>NW_010354704.1:0-1283 GCF_000700745.2 Antrostomus carolinensis | reverse complement strand
CAAAGTGCGGGTACGTGGGCTCTTGGGGGAGCGGGCGTGACGCTTTCCTTTAAAGATGGCCCGTGCCAGGAGTTTGTCCCCTCTCTGGCGTTTCCGTGGAGCACGATGCAGAGCCCTCAGTGCATGGGCTCCCCCGCCGCATCGAGAGGAGAGGTAGCCCTAATGTATCTGTCTGCTCAGCAGTCTAGAAATGTCTAGCTGGTAATGCTGGTGTCAAAGGGCCACTGCGTTATTTGAATGCGTTACAACACTCGTGTGCTGCTTTTAGGTGTGCGGCTTGACATGGTCATGCAGCTTTCTGCCCATGAAGACAGAAGATAGTCGGAGGGAGGAATGTAGTTGGAAGAAAAGATGTGGCCCTTCTAGTCTTGGTTAGGTTTGAAGTAACTCTTGTACCTTTACCAGTTGTTGGTCTTTCTTCATCTTTTTAGGCTTTGTAGTGCTTAAGATGTATGCAGTCACACAGCATATCCCTATGGGGACAGAATGGGAAGAGCACCTAGCTTGGAGGAGAAAGCTGGGGATCCTGTTTGGCTTAACTGTAAAAGTGTATTTGGGTAGCGAGCATGGCTCTGCACAAGTGGGAGAAGTGACAGACTGCGTACATACTTTGCATCCCAGGAAAGAGCTAGAAGCTTGGATTCCCATTTGCGCTCCTCCTTCACAAAATGAACTCGCTGCCTCTGCACTGGGATGTTTGAGCTAGAAGAATAATGTAGTGTTTACTCAGAGCAGGTCTGGGTGAGTTGGGTACACAGAGCACTTTCCCTGCTCTGGCACACTTTGCAGCTTTCCAGCACAGTGCACCTGATTTAGTGCTTTTCTGGGTGCTTTTTCACCCCCCTAATTTCTGGCACTCTGTTTAAGAGGAGTGTGATTATGCAGCAGGAGGCCCAAGATGTAGTAGCGTGTACTTTTTTTCCTTCAGACTTTACATACTTGTAAACATTCAGAAAAGCAGTAGGAGTGCTGCTTTATTGTAACTATTTAACTTGATAGCTCTGCACAGGGGAGATTACTAGGCAGAATCATGCATAATGATAGAGACAAGTTTATAAACTTGAAACATGAGACCGGATGAAGATTGCCCAGCTCAACTTGTTCATTCCTATTTTTTGCGGATAAGTCAGGCCTACCATTAGCTGCTGGCCAGTTGGGTCAAGGGTTATGCTGTGAGGAAAAAGCTGAATGCTGTTTCCTTGTGTGCCAGCCACATGTTTCCTGTAACCTTAGTTCAGCAAAGCTAGCAGGGTATATTTGGTAGTAGAAAAGTTACTCAGGGT
>NW_010354703.1:0-1250 GCF_000700745.2 Antrostomus carolinensis | reverse complement strand
TTCCAACCCAAACCATTCTATGATTTAAAAACTTGTTTCTATCAAGTAATTACTGTGTGTGCTTTGAGTGTTAAATCTGTGTGATCACACGGACTCATGTGGTGACAGGGATAGTGCAGACTGTTCTTTCCTAAGGCAGAACACAGTTACAGTAATTCTGGTTTGCATGGAGTGCAGGATTCTGTTAAGATGACTTAGATGGGTCTTGTACCAGATGGAGCATTTGGACATCATCAAACTGCACTTGAGTCTAAACTGAACAAGCCACTGTCTATCTTTCAGAGGCGTCTTCAGGCTGTTACCAGCTGCTGTGCATGTGTTTAATGTGGAGCTGAGCCTGATTTCATAGTACATAAAATACCTTTCAATTGAAAACACAGTTAATTCACTATAGAAAATCAGTTGAGTTCACTCAGGGTCATCTATATGAGTAGCTGAAGAGATTGATAATGCCAGTAGGACAAACCTGATTTAGTAAATTTGTTCCATTTTGTCACTTTTCTAAATGGATTCGTTTTTTGTGTAACACCCTCTACATGCTAAGTCTCTTGGACAGTAAACTACATGTTTGCTCCATTACTCTACCAGGCAACAGAAGATTTTTTTTTTTTAATTTTTTTTTTTTGGCCTCAGAAGGGGAATCCAGCTGGGGTGGATACAGCGTTACACAGCCTGTCTTCATTTCCTCTCTGAAGGCGTCCTGGTGACACTGAAAGCCCTGCAATAAGCAGTTGTTTCCATCATCAGAACAGGACTGAACATCTCAGTTGTGCTTGCGTTTGCCACTGAATGGTGGTTGAAGGACCTGCTTTGCTGAGAAAGGCCGTACTGAAATACTTCCTTTCTGTGAAGTGACAGAGAGCTGAGTCTTCTATGAGAGACAAAATTGTGAGTGGTATCTAAGACAAAATACTCTGGCAGCTAAGATACCCAGATTTAGATTTCAACAAATGCAGTCAAAACTGACAGACCACAGATGTTTCTGAGTCCAGACTGAATTGTACATATGGACAGTGCTCTCCTAGTGCATAAGGTGGAGCTCCCAGTAACTTTAGGTGTAGATCTCAGAAACAAAGCTCCTACAAGTGCTTTCTTTGTCTGTGAAAGGTGAAGTTTAGAGGAAGCCGTTTGGATTACATTAGTTTGCAATATATTTCTGTACTACAGAAGACCAAAAGACTGTCAGTCTGACAGCAGGATCTTCATTGAGATATCCAAACATAGAATCATAGAATGGTCTAGGTTGGAAG
>NW_010354702.1:0-1280 GCF_000700745.2 Antrostomus carolinensis | reverse complement strand
AAAAAATCTATAAATCAAGATCAAGGACAAATTATTATCAAAATTTTCATTAAGGGAAGAAATAGTCACGCTCCCAGTGCTAGTCAAATTTTGGCAGCATTGCATTCCAAAAACCCCAGGCCCATGATTTCATACACCTTTGACACATTAATCAACATTAGCACAGCCAGTCTCTACTCTGCAGTTACTCAGTAGCTTCAAAGCACTAACAGCCTTTTTCTTATTAGCCCTGAGACTAAACTCAGAATCAGTATAAGTACACAGCTAACCATGCTGCAGGAGAGCAGTTTAGCAGCTCGAGGGGACAAACAGTGTTAGAAATGGATTGGAAGAGTATCCAAGAACTAATCTACAATCTGGGCTAAAGTACTTTTACTGTACTTCAAAGAGTTAAGAGCTGATTTGAATGCTTCCCCTAGCCCCTGTCCTTATACATGTCTTTCCTACCTGGATGGTTTCTTCCAGTCTGCAGTATTCCAGAACTTTAAGTGTATCCAGAACCTGGTCTGGGCTGTACTGACACAGCAGCTCAATCAGCTGCTCAGTGATGCAGGGTGGTAAGTGTATCAGGTCTTGGTTAATCCCTTCTCTGGAATAAAAAAGGCACAGGAGACTCAAGTCAAATTCCAGCACAGAAATTTGGCTGGAAAGAAGAGTTTCTTATTCAAGTGTGTGTTGTCTTTTATCCTTAAGACAGAAGTATAAAATTTGGTTTTAAGAGAAAAATTATACTGTTTCTATTAGCTACTGATGCTGGAGGTCTGTTAGTAGGCATTTCATTTGTTCCACAACGTATTCTACTGTTGCCTCAGTATAAATTAGACTATCAAAGACTCCTGTGCAGAAGGATACCAGCACAGTACACATCTTCAGCAGTTCTATGGCAGAGAGGCACAAGAACTTGCCTAATTTCTTCAGTGAAACCTTATGGTCTCAGTGGTATTTTTAGATGCTGATTGTCTATTTGTCCTATAGATCTCTGCATGTGTTTCAAGAAATATTTTGGTGCTCTTGCTTCTTGTTCCTGAATTCTTCTTTGGCTTCCTTTATCAGATTTTAATGTTTCATCTGCTAGAATATGATCCCTTTTTCTATCATTGAGATATGAACTCATGCTTCTTTTAAGGAAACATCCCCATTTTTATTTAGTTCCTCTTCTCAGACAGAACAAAACTGGTTAAGTAGGCTTTGCTCTTGCAGAGGCAATCACTCTGTGCACTTTATGGTCACTGGCAGAGCAGATCACCAACTGGAAGGTTTTGGATCAGACCCTGCATGTT
>NW_010354701.1:0-1284 GCF_000700745.2 Antrostomus carolinensis | reverse complement strand
ATGATCATTTGAGGTCCCTTCCAGTCCCTAAGGTTCTGTGATTCTGTGATACATTCTTAAGGTTTCTGTAGAAGGCGCACATGAGAATAAGGAATAGAAATATGTGTTAGATGCCGGAGGTCATTGGCCCACTGGCACCTAGGAAGTAGTCTGCATGTTGAACAGGCAGCAAACACTGAGGTGGCAGACGTACCTGAGTTCATTTTAACCTGTAAATAAGTATTCCCTTTACACAGAGACTGCCTCTTTAATGGGGAAGCAGAGCCATAAGGATCAAATATTTTTTATCTTGTTGAGCTTAGATGTTTCTGCTTATCTCTGACAAACCCACTGCTTTCTTGCTTTGCTTCTAGGTTCTGCTCAGAGCTCCAAGTACATTCAAGGCAGAGTGCCTTGAGAGGTTAGGTTGGGAGAGGTCCTTTTGAGTCCCAGCCTGACTAACTCAAGGTACTGAGCAGCGTTAAAGGAACCCCTCTCAGAGTGATGTGCTGATGCTGGGGTGAACGCATCCAACTGGAATTAATGGATCTTCACCAATATGGAACTGGCTGCAGGACTGCTTGTTCACATGAAGATCTGCTAATGACAGCAGCTGTGCCAGTTTCTCACATAGAGAGAAGGGGCGGGGAAAATATCTAACATACGAGAATGCTCGACAAGTCGCATATGTTTTATATATTGGATTTAGGATGATGAATACATTCTTTTATGTGTGTTGTCAGGATTTTATTGTGACGTGCTGTATGGTATCTCAAATATTACATGATTAGATGTAAAAATACTATATACTGACAAGCAGGGTCACAAACTTGGTATATATGCTGATGATCTCACGATTATATTAATTACATATATGTAGAACATACATATAATCACAGGAGTCCCTTGATCAAATGTATTTTCTTGCAATTTCACAGAAGGTTTGTTTTTCCTCTAGGAACTATAACCTTATGCAAAACATAACTGCTCTGTACTTTTTCCCGGTCTTGTTAGTGAGGCTAGGCTATAGAGACCATGACTAACAGTGTTCCTCCCCAGCCCAGCATCTGAAAGAGCTGAAAACCATGTTGCTGATAACGGGGCCAGTACCATTAGTCCCTGGCGATGTGATCACTGCTGTAATAGCGTGTGGAGCCCTTACACCAGACAGCTGATAGAATTTTGAGTGTGGGTTAAAGAGCAGTAAAACACGGACCGTTCGGCTTGACTCCGATGGAAGAACCACTGCCGTGGAGGGAGTGTGGGGAGGAGCAGTGGGCTGTGCTCTGTCCCTTCCCTGCCCTG
>NW_010354700.1:0-1283 GCF_000700745.2 Antrostomus carolinensis | reverse complement strand
AATGCTCTGTTTACTCAACACATTCCAGTTTCTGGATGGCCCTCTGAAGATACAGACCCTTGCCACAAGATCTGTTTGCAGTGGTGTTGAGCCTGAAGCATCACTGTCCTAAATTAACTATATCAGTGTCCTGGTTGAAAAAAAATGTAGAACTAACTTCAGTAGAAGAGGTAGAGAAACATTCTGCTTTACGTAGAACAATTATAATTTTCCTTCCAGTGCCAAACTTCTCTGAATGCACTAGAATTTCTTGGTCTAATGCTTGAGTGTTACTCTACAACTCTATTTTTTTTCTTTTCTATCTATCAATTTACAGATATATCCAACCACACTCCATTACTCTTTTATCATAATACATTTTGGTCCTTGAATGCTCAATTAGTTTCACCTCAAGTAGACCTTTTGCTTGAAATATGCTGAAGGCAGTTGATCTGTGCTCACAGTTTTGTTGCATGTTTAGTATGTTTCTCGTATTTCATGAAGTCTTCCTTTTGGGGATTTTGTACCTCCCAAAGTGCCTCCAAAATAAATGAAAGTCATGTTCTGGCTTCTATTTTCAATTCTCAACTCTAGAAGATAATGTTTGGTACATAAGCTCATTTCTGTATCTATTAATGTGAAAAAAATTCCTTCATATATTATATAAAAGCTGTGAAATCTTTTTTCATCTTAAATGAGAATTACATGGTTTTCTGGAATCTTATCCAGGAGAAGTTCCACATACATTGTTTAAACAAAATTTCCTAATCAAAGCAAAATAAGAGAGCCACGTTTGTAACAGTAGAACAGAAGTAAAATCTGTATGATTAGGCATACAGCTTTGCATCGTTTCCTTTCTCCTTTTGTTTTCATTTGCATAAATTATATGCAGCTCACTAATGTTTTCAGATGTAGTAACTATATCAGAAACTGGACAGAACAGAACTATATGGATTCTGCAATGTACAATCCGTGACTATATATTTGCTGTGAGAATTGGGTTGTATGCAACGATCTTGGAACTCCTACTTAAAATACAAAAGAATATAACTAGTTCTAATGATCTCTGCTTAGTTTCTGCCATTTGTTGGTTTTCTTAAATCCTGCTTCATTCATCACATCTCCTAAAATATACCCAGTCTCATCTGTTCTTTCCCCAGACTAATTTGAATCATTATGTATCTTTGTACCTCAGTTTGCTGTCTACCACATTGAAGTATTATTCAAATGGAATCTTGAGGGACTTGTTGCCATCTAAAAATACAACTATAGGAAATGCGGGTAGAGGAAATTACCTTTTTTTT
>NW_010354699.1:0-1283 GCF_000700745.2 Antrostomus carolinensis | reverse complement strand
AAGAAAAGGACCCTTTCCGTTAGTGTCAGGATGTTGTTCTGTGATGCTGAGAGAGACACAATATCAAGAGGAAATCACTGCTGCAGACACAAGAGCTGGATCTCACTTAAAATTATGTAGAACTATCCAACTTGTTGTTGAAGGTAAGACATGTGAAACAAAGCACTGGAGCTTTGACCATGTTTGCCCGCCTCCTCCTGTAGCAGAAGGTGATTCCAAGTGGCTGTGACTCATCCTCAGGAGGTCTCTGGATTTTTTTGCCTAATAACAGTGACTTTAGTGAGATCATCTTTAACAGAATATCTGCAGGTTTTTTGAAGGCTCTGCCCCGTGTCCTTTCTCTTACCTAACGTACAGCAGAGAGCTGTAGTAACGTTTTGCTGGGAACTCAAGACCTGCTCATCTTTTCTCCAAAAAAGATGACAACAGAGCCTTCCCTGTTGGGAACTGAGAAGTGTAGTTGGGTTACTGCACTCCTTGTCTTGTTCATCAGGTTGAGATTGGATGTGGCATGCTGGGAACTGCAAGGTTAAAAATGCAATAAAAAGAAAAGGAAAAAAAAGTTAATGGAAACCATTTGACTATTGGTGTTGAAGGGTTTCATAGTTCTACATGGAAAAGTCGTGGACATGATAAGTAGTGTTGGAGAATGCTTGTTTAAACAAAGAACAAGAACTTAGTTTATAGCATATTTATGCTATGTTTAACTTTGCAACAATTTCTAGATTTTGTAAATAAAAATGTAGTAACAAATGAGCTGGGTTGTGCATTAAGAAGGTGGTGAGTAACTGTCAGGATTGCGGAGTCCATGAGTCAAATTCTGCACTTCTAATGGGACATGGATCCTGGATAGTTCAGTTTCTTACCAATTCAGAATTTATACTTGGATTACCTTTCAGGTTAGACCTCGTACGCACAGGCGACAGAGGTGAATGTATTGCTTCCTCCTCAGCTGCTTCAGCCCTCTCGATTGGTAACACTCTAAAATGTTCCATGGGAGGTGCAGATCCTCGCACTGCGGATGTGACCCCACTGCTAACAACCGTGGTTTCCTTCTTCACCTTTTGTTGACCTACTAGAGATAATGAAGAACAGGCCTTTGGAGATGTGTAAACCAGAAGTAAAAACCACTGTAAGTGCAAGGACAATATGCAATAGAAGCATGCTATTGCAATTACCTAAACCAGTTCTGAAAACACAACTGAACAGATATCTCCAGTTTGACCATGTGTCCAGTTACTTAACAAACTGATTATTTTCAAAGTGCCAACTTTATTTTTTCA
>NW_010354698.1:0-1278 GCF_000700745.2 Antrostomus carolinensis | reverse complement strand
CCCTGCAGCCTTGAGACCAACTGAGACCAGAGCTTTCTGCCTGCTTGAAAGACTCCAGGCTGGGCTCCTCACTGCAGTGCTGGGACAGGAGCCAGGAAAGAGGCTTTATGGTCATGGCCCATAGCTTGTCCTGCTGCTGCTGCAGCTGATTGCACCTGGCAGGAAAAGCATGCTGCTGTGGCAGGGTACAGATGAAGACTGAGCATGCCTAGGCGGTGGTCAAGGCACAGAGACACACTGTGTTTCATGATGCCACATATGCAATCTGGAGGTGCAGTGGGAGGAGACCTGTTCTTTATGTAATGGCTCAAAGGCCTGTCTGTGTGATCTAAAGTCACCCTGGAGACACTGACCTACCCTGTCCAGGCTCCGGCATTGCAGAGACAACCTGAATTTTACTGGAGTTGGGTTTAACAATGTTCACAGTAACTAAGAACTGAGACACCTTCGTTTCTCTTGCAGCTTTTGGCCTGTGGGCCAAGGGAAACACAAGGAGCCTCTCCCAGCTAGACTCTTTACTTCAAGGGGGTGAATCTTCTCAAGTCTCTGATTCCAGGGTTTTTAATGAAGCAAGCAATATTCTTTGCTGTGCTGCTAGTTGAAAACCATTCTGGGCATTGGGGTTCTATGGAGGGTTTGGGTTGGCACAGTATTTGCAGGCTGACACCTTGTCATCAGCTAGTGGAGTTGCAAAGAGAGGGACCATAACTGAACATGCTCTGTTTCCTACTGACATACTCACCCTAACCCCATCATGCAGTCACACTGCCTACATCCTGACATGACAGCCAGCACTTGCCTCCTTTCTGCTCCATACCAATCCCTGGAGTTTTTCCTATAACTTCCCTGAAAGAGGGAAGCGGCATGACTGTACATTTTTTGTATTTACACCTGCATCCATTGTTTCTTGCCCTCTCACTGGGCACCACTGCGAGAGATGGCTCCCTCTTCTTTACTCCAGCTGTACACCTTCCAACCTCAGGTGTTTGGAGACATGGACAAGATGTCACCTCAGTCTTCCCTTCCTTCCCAGCCTAAACAAACCCAGCTCTCCCAGCCTGCCCTTGTATGACAGATGAGCCAAATCCTTAATTCCCTCAGTCTCTTTGGCAGGGCGGGCAGAGCCCCTACCTGTGCAGAAGTGGGAATCAGTCACACAGTGAAATCAGAGGAGTCCCTGTAGTGGCACTTGGCCAACAGATGTCCAGGTCTGCTGTAGAGGAAGGACACTTTACAGAAAGCTTTCCATTTGCTACCAGGAGAAGTTTCGACCAACGG
>NW_010354697.1:0-1283 GCF_000700745.2 Antrostomus carolinensis | reverse complement strand
AAAAAAAAAAAAAAAAAAAGAAAGAAAGTAATTTAATATTTCTCAATGAAGTGACAATTCCAATTTGAAAAAGCTGAGTTACATGATAAGGTTTAGGATTAAAACATTTGGGAAAATAGTTTCCAAATGTGTAAATCTCAGTATTTCCCTCAGGAGGGAACCTCATATTTTCTATTCTGAAGCATCCTCCTCAAATGTTATGTACAAACGCTTGTAAAGACTATATGTCCCCCATCAGACAAAAAGGAAAATATTCTCGCTTGGCTAAAGGTCTTACTCCAGGCTCAGTGAATACCTGCAAAGAGATCTCCCATTCCCCAGCATTTCTTGCTTCTTTCTACTGCAATGATGTGCGTCCATGGTTCATTGACTCAGCCTATATCCCTGATGAAGGTATGCCCCATAAGCCTACTTTATTCTGTGAACCAATGATGGTATTAATTCTGATCATTAAAATCAAAGCTTAGCATGCAGTTTTCTGGCAGCATTCTGGTAATGAAGATTAAAGGTGTAAATTATTCTTTCCTTGGTGTTTCAGAGAGTCCTTTCAATGAGATAGAAACTATAAACTATTGCACTTGAGAAACTAATATCAGCTTTAATCTGAGAGGTGTGAGGACTTTGTATGCTAAACCATCTTTGTCATCAGAACTATTAACTTCTGCAGTTGCTGCTGGAGAATTTATAGGTTTAGAGATTATATTTGGATAGTTTCCTGTGGAGGAAGCTCGTATTTTCCTCAGTGATTTTGAAGCCATGCAAATTCTTCAAGAGAATGCAATTTTCAGTAAAGGATTAGTTTCTTCACTGAAATGGATTCCTGTGATAATCTATATTAACACTGATTCAATTTAATTATATGTTAATTTTAACAAAGCCACGTATTTTAAAGAAAAAATTGTTTCCAGCCAAAAATGTTGACCAGCTTTGTTATTAGCTGCAGAAATATCTCTTCCTTTTAATATCTGGATGGCTTTCAGATTGAATTGTTCATTCCTCCTACATTCAAACACTGAATCTAAGAAGAGTAGCTGTGGCTTGCAAGAATATCAAAACATATAGCTGCTTCATTATTTAAAACAAAACAATACAAAACACAACAAAACAAAACAAAACCATTCCTATTTACCTCTTGCTTTAACTTCCTTTCATTTTAATAGTTGCTTATTAAGCTAATTTTTAAAAGATGTAAAGAAAATAACTATTTCATACTTTATACTTTTCTCCAACACTTACATCAAGCACTGATGTTCTCTTCCTTCAATTTTCTTTCTGTCTTACAT
>NW_010354696.1:0-1278 GCF_000700745.2 Antrostomus carolinensis | reverse complement strand
TGGTTTGGTTTGGTTTTTTTTTTGGGGGGGGTTTGTTCACTGTCATACATAGAGCTATTTCTAGTGCTCCCATCTCTGTATATACAGTGTTAAAACGCTGTATGTTGTCTTCAGAACACCTTCAGATATCTTTTTTGACCTATCGGTGCCCTTGACAAATTAAAATGCCATTCACAATGGACAGGAACATTAGTCAGTAGGCAACAGTCATTCCCTGGCCACAGAAAACAGTACACACAAAACCTTCCCTTCCCCTTTTCGCTTTTCATGACAGCAATCCTACCTACATGTCTGTATAGATGGATGGGGTTTTGGTATATTCTAAAGATTAACAAGTTTAGATCACTTCAGATAGGTGTGGAAGTGAATTCTGCAGTGAAGGAGCGCTCATATACCTTGTCATTAGTTCCCTATCTTTCACTCGAAGGTGCTTCAGTGCTGTCAGTAATCTTAACACATGGGGAGTGAGTCAGTCTCTCAAAAAAGCAAGATTCAAGTCATTTTGGGCTTTATAGGTCAAAAACAACACTTCAAACTCCACTTGAAAAACAACAGGCAGCCAGAGCAGATTTGGAGAGCAGATGTCAAATGCTCATAAAGGTATATAAAGCATATCAAGCAGAATCGCACCTTCCTATACCAAATTGTTTTCAGGTTGATTTAAGGTGCAACCCAATGTAGAGCTCATATCAGTAGCCAGATCAGCTACTTAATAAAGACATGTTTGCAAATGCTGAATTATGGTAGCATATTATAACAGAAATATATAATTATGCATTAAAAGAATAGTTTATCCTCATAATTTTGTGTGTTACAAAGTCATGGAAGACTGCATTCTGAAGGGAGCGATACTGCTCAGTATACTTCAATTTCAGCTAGAAGGAAGCCACCTCTATCCAAAACTCACTCGCTTGGCATTGTTTTTGCCATTATATCTTCGGGAAAGATTCAAGTACTGGAGATCTTGAATAAGATTGGCAGAAGTCAGAAGTAGAAAAAAATCATTCCTATGTATTCTTCTGATCTTAAAGACTTCTGCAAGTCTTTGCAGAGTTGTAAGTTTATGTATATTATAAGTAGAACTATTATTTCTGGGAACAGTTCCCCTTGCTTTCAAAGATATAGAACTTAAAAATAACTATTCAATTTCAAACATTAGATTTTAAAATCTCTGAATAAAATGCTCTATGAACAGTATTAAACAGTGTATTCAGATTCTGCTCTTTAGATCAATGCTTTGGTTTAGATGTACATTTATTTATTTATTTATTTATTTAT
>NW_010354695.1:0-1283 GCF_000700745.2 Antrostomus carolinensis | reverse complement strand
AAGCGGCGATCGGGGCGCCGCCGGGGCTGCTCCTCTCCTGCCTTCCCGGGAATTCCTCCCTCCCGGGGAGGGGGCTCCGACAGTCCGGTCCCTGCGGCCCCTGCAGCGCCAGTTTCCCCCCCACGCACCCACTTTTTTTTCCCCTCCTCCTGAAACCCCGAGTGACAAAGATCACCAAAGGCGAGGATGACCAGAGTTGTTTGGATTTATTGCAACAATCACTTACCATACACATTTCCTGTGTGGAAGGATAAGCATTCAATACAACTCTTTAAGTAGACAGTTCCTAATGATTTCATTGTGGTCAACCAGATGGTTTTTATGTATTTAGATGTGAAGGTGAAGAATTATTTTCCGTGCTTCCAACCTATTTACAGACTTCCCCGGTTTAGAGCTGGGGTTGTCGGTTAAAAGAAAGAAAATCCTGCGATTTCTCGATCGCATCGCTGGATGATCCAGAAAGTTTTCTAAAGGACCTAAAGCGAAAATAGGGATAATTCCTTTCACCTCTGCTGGCTTTCCAAGCTACGCAATTCACATGTGGAGTAATTTTAGCTCATTCGTTGAATAACGCTGACAATTTAAAGCGCCTCTCTACCTTTGTTTTATCTGCAATAATAAAACCAGAACAACCCCGCATGTGAGATCCAGGCGTTCGGTTCCTACCTGAGAGCAGCCGGGGGCAAGGGCGGCAATCTTTTAGGGATGAAGGACGCGAGGAGGGGTGAGGATGTTGGACAAACTTCAGCCTCGTCCAAAATTAAGCTAAGAGGCGTCTTAACAACGCGAGCGTAAAAAAAATAAATCGGTCTTCGAGCGGGGATGGCGCATTTTTGATACGGCTGAAAACTAAAGTTCACACGGGGACCGCACGATTGCAAAAATGAAAGCTTCGGAGGAAAGAAAATCCCTGGCTGTTCAGTGCTCCTTGAGCACGGGCGGGTTTGGTTTGCAGATACTTTTATTGTAAAATAAAAGCCTTAGTTTCTGTATTTGAAAAAAACAAACAAAACAAAACAACAACAAAAAAATCCCTAAAACCCCGGGTGGGTGCGTGGATCTGCTTATTTCCTTTGAAAAAAGTTTTTGTTTTGCAGCCGCTGGGAAATGAAATTGTCGCTGCTCAGAGCGACCGCGGAGAGAGCGCGGTCCTGGGCGCAGCGGAGGGAAGCGAGGAAATAACTCCCCGGGCCGCCGCGCCAAAAAAAATAAGGAAAAAGGAAGGGGGGAGAAAAAAAGAGTTAAAAAAAACCCCAAAACCTATTCGGAGCGGGGGGTCTGTG
>NW_010354694.1:0-1280 GCF_000700745.2 Antrostomus carolinensis | reverse complement strand
GTCTTCCTGAAGGAACATGGAGTATGTTTATAGGCTACTGTTTCTGTGAAACTCTTATTTTCTGTGTTTTAAATGGTAAAGATGCCATTCCTGTGCATGAGACATGGATCTGGGCCACTGCTGCTTTTCCTTGCAAAGCAAGGTTCCCCTAGATGGAAGAAGGGACATGAGGCAATGGTGTGAAGGCTTCAGAACTGGTTTTCAATTCTAAATTTGCAGCGTCAACTTGAACAAAGGTCACCATAGGGATTTGAAAAGCAGAGCAATATTTAAAGAAAATAAAACTTTTTCTGTTGTCTGAAACAATATAAAATGTGTACAGGTGAAAAGCTATCAGAAGCTCAGAGATCAGTGGTATTCTAAAGGCCTAAGAAAGGAGCACCTTTGAATTTTAATGCAGTGATTTTATGTATAACATAAGATTGCTGGCTTGAAGGTTTGGTTTTTTTTTTTTTTTTTTTTAATAATAGATGGAAATAGCTTCTAGACTCTCCCTATGGCTGCAGATACGTTAAAATCCTATTTGGTAAATCGATTTTGGTGCTTTGGTTGAAGGCGTGCAAGTGATTCCAGGTTCAGAGTTTTTGGCTGATTTACATTGTCAGGCCCTGGGCTAAGAACTTTTATCATCCTTTAAAATAAAACAAACAAATCTGAGTCCTTTTCCAAAGAAATTAAATAGTGAGTTTAGTGTAGACAAAATTTGTTTTGTGAATAAGAGAAATGCTAATTGTTGGTGAAAAGGCTGCCTAGATGAGATGGCTACTCATCTAGGTTCTTTGTGATTTTTAAATACATGTCACCATTAGCAAAATATAAAAAGTGGCAAGTATACTCCAGAAATAACAGAACACAGACATAATGGCGTGTGTAAGGAAAATTTACAGAGCAATAAAATAATTATTGACAACACAGATGTCTTTCACAAAGACAAATGACACATGACCTAATGGAAATGTGAAGTGGTAGTTTTGTGCTACAAATAAACAATTCCCTTGAGAAACCTGAAGCACCTTGTTAAATGGGGGTGTTACTTCCTCTGTGTTGAAATGCACATTTTTACTACTTCTGCTTTTCTGTGACACGATGTTTATATTAGGAAAATGCTTTCTTTACTACTTCTGAATGCAGCTATACCACTGATAGTTCTCACATTGGCATAATTATTCCTCCTTAGGAATTACTGTCATGCAACACTGATTTACGTCAGTAAAAAGCCTCTGTTCTCTTCTAAGGACTGTACTGTTGCTGCTACATTTTATTCTATCCATTACCTGTAG
>NW_010354693.1:0-1280 GCF_000700745.2 Antrostomus carolinensis | reverse complement strand
TGAAGCATGTTAGTTGCTGAAGTCAGACACAAGAAATCAATGGCAAGGAGAAGCAGAGACACTGAGGGGTAATTAAACTCCTTTTTTCTCTCATATGTCAGAGGCAAAAATGTAAATGGTAGCAAAAAGTAAATGGAAGACCAGGGATGGTGGTGTGCATCAAGCTTTGATGTAAGTTGAAAGCACGTTCAAGATCAGAGATGTCAGAATTATTCCCCATTGTCTGCAGTCTCGCAAGAACTGCTGCATGACCAGTTGCTTCAACTCCGTGTTTATCTTTACACTATGTAACCGATTCAAAGAAACAAAAGTGCAAACTGATTTAGGGACAAATACAATTCCAGATCTATCCTTTTTTAGCCTAACAATGCCCTCAAAACAACAAATTTAGCTCCCTTAGCTATCAGCGATGCGAGAAGGAAAGGGAAAACAGCCAGAATGGTCTAATTTAGATGCTCCAAAGTTCGCTTTTGACTAGAGGTTTCTGAAAAATGATCTGAATCTCCAAAACCATTCTTTCCCAGTAAGCAAGCTACCCTGATAAAGATACAACACTGCACCTAAATCCATGGGCAACTTGTAAAGGCACATGGCTTTAAGCACTGGATGTTCTCTATCCTGCTGATCTCCATGACAACTGAAGTTTATCGATACAGACCAAAATTAGTTTAAGTGCAGTGGCTTTAGAAACACACTTGAGGTCAGTACAGCATTTTCTTTAGGAAGGCTACATTTTTGCTAATCAGTGAAATTGAATGTGTTGCAAATTATATCACAGAGAACTTAATTAAGTACAGTCAGTTTCACATTGGAGTAAAAGCTTTATATTGTGCATATTGCTAAAGTCTTTTAAATAGTCTTTTAAAAATCAATGCTGGAACAATTTTAGATATATACAACTTTTCAGATAGTACACATGTAGGCTGGACCTATATTTACACAGGTACACAAGCACTTATATATAAATTATGCTGGCTTGAGTTTTCAGCTATTATGAGTGCTGTTTCATACCAGCTATGGCAATCAAACCACGTTATTTTAGGAACTGTCTTTGAAAGACATTTAGGTCTGAAATATCCAGACATATGCTACTAACATTTCAATGGGAATTCACAAAACACTATTTAGTCTTTTTTTTGTGCCTAAAACTCCTCTTAAACAGGGCTATTTAGGTTAATCCAACCTTTGTCAGAACTGTTGAGAGTGCATCAAGCTTTGCAGTACTGTTTCTTCTTAAAAAAAATAAAATAAAAAAAAATCAATGGCATATTTCTATAAAG
>NW_010354692.1:0-1260 GCF_000700745.2 Antrostomus carolinensis | reverse complement strand
GTCACCCCCACCCTGTCCTGGTGCCTGCGGTAATTTTGAGTTTCTTCAAGTTCTTGTTGAACCTGAAGAATCAATCAAGTATCATTTTTGTTTATCAGTTTTGTTTCCTTCTGCTTCCACAGAGTTCAGACACTTCTGCTGCCTTGTGTCTGCATTTCCTCATTTTGAGTTTCTTCAAGTTCTCTTTGTCAGGTTAACAGGAAAAGGAACAGCACAGGCACCGAGCCACAACCACACTGACTCTGTCCTGTTATCAGGGTGTTGTGTCTTCTGCTCGCAAGACGTGCCCCAAACACATTGGCTCTTTCCATCAATCTGTGATCTTCAATCTTACTAATCCCAGTGCAAGGCTGTACCATGTCACATATATTATTAGTGTTACTACTAGGAGTAGAATTTCTATTTCAAGCAGTATTTTTGGAAATACAAATGAAATAACTAGAGGATGTAAAGCTCATAAATACCACGTGGCCTTTGGTTCTCATCTTTTCAAAGTGTCGTACCAGTGGTGAAGAGCTAAGGTGTGCAGACACATCCTCTTTACTGCTTCTCAAAGGTCTTTAAAGATGGTATCGGGATCATTTTCCCTCCTACCCTGTTTTTTAACATCCAGAACAGCAGGTTTTAATATCTCCCTTTCCATTTATGATATCTGCAAGACTTCTGAAGGACATGTAGATCAAGGGTTGATGCCAAAGCGCTGCTAACTCTTGGGAGAGAGAACAAGACAAGTCAATGTTGACTTTGATTCCAGTCTTCATACCAGACAAACAAAATAAGTTTGTAACTCATTAATTAAGAGTCCCTTACAAATATCTGGATACACAGGATGAGAACTCATCGCTGAGAACATGGTTTAAAACCTGTTTGTTCATCCAGCTGCATTAAACTTCTCCAGATCACACAGCTCCCTTCTGTGGTAGGCAGCCTGTGCCTGAAAAACACCCAAGAGGAAGAGCAGCTGCTCCTGGATCCTCAATGCTTGAAAAACAACTATACTCTGGCCAAGGGCAGCTGGGAGAGGACAGAGGATCCGGCCAAGGATGCCAAACACAACCTGCAGGCCCCTGGCCAAGAGTTTTTTAAATATGTGAAGTCTCTAAAGCAGTGTATGTAAGAGAACAATCAATATCACATCCAGCTTTGAGAGCTTTCAGGTTTGGATCCATGTCCAGAACAGGTCTGATTCTTCATCCTGCTTCTTGGGGGTTTGTGTTTTCAAACCTCTTTGTAACAATCACATATTTCACAGAAGCACAG
>NW_010354691.1:0-1280 GCF_000700745.2 Antrostomus carolinensis | reverse complement strand
CAATCCAGGCCATGCTGGGATTCTGTGACTCAGTTTAAGTTCCTGAAGATGGAGAGTTGACGGCTTCTAAATCTGACTGTACCTACTCATTTAAGAGACCACATAAAGCACAGGATTGTTTCTACCCTGCATTTGCTCTTCCTGACCATTATTAGTTAATTGATTCTTCATAGAGTTTTTCAGGTGACCAGTATTTGTCCTGAAACT
The DNA here is from genome assembly GCF_000700745.2 of Antrostomus carolinensis. Classification (NCBI taxonomy): domain Eukaryota; kingdom Metazoa; phylum Chordata; class Aves; order Caprimulgiformes; family Caprimulgidae; genus Antrostomus; species Antrostomus carolinensis. The sequence goes on along the minus strand of NW_010354691.1, from coordinate 1,073 downwards.
CCCTTTTTGCTGCCAATTCTAATTCAGGATTTGATGTTCACCATAACTTGCATGAGCTGTTACTGGGATCAGGAATTACCAAAGATTTTACCTGTAGAGGCCTAACCAGTCACCCTTAAGTACACAGGTAAGTTGGGGACCAGCATGTTCAAGGGTCTTCATGAAATCTTCCTGACGGAAAGGACGAATCTGTGGAGGATTCTGCACAACAGAAAGACCATATTACATGTCACTCCAAAGGAACTGGGAGAAAATCAGGTCTATGTTGACAATGGAAGTGGCTGCACAAGGCAGACTCAATAACTATGAGAACAAAAAACGCATCAACACCTTAAGCAGCCTTGCTAGTCAAATTCAAATTAGGTTCACAATAGCTGAGCTTACTGCAAAACAGGAAGCACCTGTCCCAATGTTTGTTTCAACTTTTTAATTTATTTTTAAATAACCTTCTTCCTTCAATGAGGGAAGTTCACCCCCTGTGTCAGAGGATGGGATCAGCATATGGCATAACCATTCCCAATCCCCGCAGTCAACGGAAAGCAGGAGCGAGTGGAAAATTGAACCTACCTTCCATGGAGTAATGGCCCTCTGCAGAGGCATCAGACTTGCAATATAATGTTCCTGAGAAGAAATATTAAAGAAAAAAAGAAGTTACAACTACTGAGGAGCCTCTTCCGTGGTCACTGAGCGTGATGGTGATCTCCAATGCATCATAGGTCACATCAATAGTCTCACACTCTAGTTTTATGCATAGTTGCATTTCACCTAGGCCTAAGTGTTCCAGCTTGTTTCCCACCAGGGGCTAGGTCACAAACTATTCTCTGAAATCCTAAGCAAGCCATGTGAGGAAAGGTCAGGTGGGAAGAGGTTGACAAGAGGGACTAGAATCGGAGATGCCCTGTCTTCCCATGCACCACCTCCTATGACGACGGAGAAAAGTAAGTAGAGGAGTCAAACTTGGACAACCAGACAGTCACCAAAAAAGTACCAACAGCTTTCTAGTGGGACTAGACAGGGAAGGACTTGAAAGGATTGATGGGCTGAGGCCAATTGTCTGAGGTTCAACCAGGCCA
>NW_010354690.1:0-1278 GCF_000700745.2 Antrostomus carolinensis | reverse complement strand
TGCCCAGAGGTGATGGAGAAATGCTGGAGTGATGGGTCACCACAGTGGGCAGAGAAGAATAAATGAGGAGCAGTGTCTGTGAGTTTGGACTTCCCTAATATTTTGTGTATATGATCTTGACCACTGAAATAAAACTTTTTGCAGTGGCCCTGAGTACTCGTTACTCCCCCACCAGCAGCCCCTCAACCTCTCACCCAGCACAGCCTCTAGCAGAGCCCCAGGTTTCCAAGTGCCCCCCCGGGAAAGAAGAAAGAAATGAGAAAATCCGATGTCATTGAAATCCTTGGGAGAATCCAGGCTGTTTGTGCAGAACTAATCCATCAGGAAAAACAAGGCTAAGGCATTCCTCTCTGCAATGGGAGGATCTACAGGAGCTTCCAACAGCTCATGAACTCCAGAGCAGCCCCAAAGGCTGGAAGCAGGACCAGGCTCTGAGATGCTGCTGGAGATGAGCCATCACTGAGTGTCTCTGGTCCTTCCATTTCTCAGCAGGGACACTGGCAAGCACTGGGCTGGGCAGGAAGGCTCCAATTTAGGAATTCCTTCCTTCCAAGGGTATTTCCAGGTTGGGCTCAGCAGGTTCCTGGGTGTATCTGCAGCAGGGTGCTGCAGCTTTAACATCATGGGGACCATCTCTCCAGCAGACAGAGACCAGGGCAGCAGGTCTAGCAAGGAGCAACAGGAGCCTCCTGTCAAAAACAGGACCTAGTTTTGGACTTAAGCAGAGGACACGGTGTTTCTTGGTGCGTCAGGACTGTTGCAGAGAGAGAAAGAAGAAGGGAATTGCTGGCACCACTTGCAGCTCGAGCGGTTTTCTTCCCTCTTGTGAATCATAATTACCCTCATTAAATCCATCTCTGCAGGAATGGAGACACGGGATTAATCATACAGAGGAAAAGATTTGAGCACAGATTCCGGGCTTGGTAAAGCCCAGACAATGGCAGGGCCCTGATGTGAGGGAGGATTAATCCTTTGAGAGGACTCCTGCTGCCCCATGTCCTTCCAGGAGGACGAGAGGCGAAGCTGCTGCCTATGGAGCCAGCGGCTCATTCTGCTCCCTCATCCCACCCTTGTGCCCGAGAACCTGGGGCAGCTCTTGGCCTTTCACAAGGAGCTGGAGGAGGATGAGTCTCCTGTTGGGATGTGTTTCAGTCTCAGTATCAAGCTGCTTTTCCTCCCACAGCTGCCAGCTCCAGGCTGCTGCCTGCCTGTGTGCAGCAGGGAAGGGGCTCTCCCGTTGCACCCGTATTATTATTGCACCCCTATTATTAGTATTTC
>NW_010354689.1:0-1277 GCF_000700745.2 Antrostomus carolinensis | reverse complement strand
GTTATCCTGTGTCTCTGTGTACTTCCCTGGTATTTCCCAACAGAGATTGAGCATCTCTTGTGCATGTCATTCTTTGCATGCCATGTTCAATCCAAGTCAGCTTCCCAATTTATGTAACGACCAACTTCATTCCCTCATGAGAAAAGTCTCCCAAGAACCATCATATATGAACTTGATCCGAGGAGAATCCAAACAATACTTTCTAAAAAGTGCTGTGATAGATTAATGAAAAACTAGGCTGTAGCTGAATTTTTTTCTTCACCCTACACAAGATTTTGTTAATCTTTTCTAAGAGAAAAGCTGTATGTGTGACATGCTTGCTTTGGGTTGACCCAAAAGCTGGTTGCCTTATCCCAAAGCCAGGGTAGAAGAAGGGAGATAGTGGGATCGTCCACTCTGTTACCTGCACATCCAGCGAAGGTGCCAGTGCCAGGGATCTGCTGGATCCCTGCAGCAAGAGATCCCTGGGGAATCTGCATCCCTCATGGCCAGAGGTAAGGATGGATGGATGGATGGGTTGTGGGATGTAAGGCTTTTGGTTGCCACAGTGAAAGTTGACTAATGCAGGGGTGAAACACAGCGTGCTCTGTTTCCATCCACACACAAATGCAAGCTCGAGCCGGGGCAATACACTTCCCATCCTCTATAGAACACATTTCTATTTATGCATTTCCCTGACTGCAAAACCATACAAATAGAATGGCTTGGAATAATTTATTTGAAGGACAACATATATGCATATTTCTAATTTCTAAATGATTACATTGTACAGACAATAAAATGAGGGCATAACCCAGCTGCTTGCAATGAAAATTGAACCTGGAAATAACATATAGATAGACTCATCCTTGGGGAAAGCTTTGGTTCCCATGAATGCTGTAATGCTCAAGGAAGTTTTACTGAGGTAAAATAGAAATGACAATTTTCAGGGAAGTATCACAAGATTCTGGTCTTTCCATTTTATAAAATTCTATTTTGAAGGGAGAGAACAAGAGGATATGAATGTAAATTCCATTAATTCTCGAAATAACCACTGTATCTAAATTGAAGTGGTTGGAGGAAGTAAGAGACTGCTTCTGATTGCCAGAGGTGAGGTCTTCTCAATTACCTCAAGAGCTAGTGACCTACACAGCAAGGATAGGCAGCCTTGGGTTTGATGACCACTTGGGAAAGAGGATTATCCTAGAAGAGGAAAGATCCTGACTTTAAAATTTACAGATATTGAAGACAAATTGCCTCCATCAGATGGATAAGTAATATAGGTTGATTTTTTTTTT
>NW_010354688.1:0-1277 GCF_000700745.2 Antrostomus carolinensis | reverse complement strand
GCATCATTCAGAGACTGGTCCAAGGCTTCATTTGTCAGCATTTCATTTTACTGTAGCTCAGTTTCTTGTATCTCCCTCTTCCTTCTCCACATTTAAACTCTGTGATTAATAAACTAACACAGCCCAACCACTTTATTTTCTGCCCTCCCAAGACATTTCAATGCACACACTGCAAAGCTGGGTGGGAATTTCACATTCTATATTTATCTGACACAAAATGAGATTTTTTTATGATTTTTTTTTCTCTCAACTGGGAGCTTTAGTTTATCAAAGCTGTTACCACCTGAGAAAACAAACATGCCAGGACACACAACTGGATGTGCAAACTTCTTTCTCCCTTTGGCAAAGCAGTGTGTGAGCTGTTCCAGCTTTTCTCCTTCACACCAGGGAAACCAAGAACTTGTTCATATTATCAGGAGTCAAGTACTTTTTTTGGTTGTTCTACTACACTGGAAATACTTCATGCCTGCTTGAGTTTATCTATTTATTTTAGAGGTGAAAGGTTGTGAGTTTTAACAGGATAAAAAATTGATTTATTTTTTTTTCTCTCTCTAAGTTTTCCTTAATAAGCACACAGGAGAAGAAACAGGAGACCTGTCAGGTTGTGAGCTCCAAGCCCCAGCTGACCCATCCACACCTCCTCCAGGTTGTTCCTCACCTGTGGGACAGTCTCTCCTTAAACCCTGGGGGGGGGATAGTTGATGAAAATCTTTCTTAAAAGGCTCAAAATAGCCTAAGCAGGAAGGTTACCAGCTGCTCCACCCCTTCACCTGCATTTACCTGAGCCACAGGTTCAATCCTCCACCTCTTGGCAGCACAACATTGACTCACCCCTCAATATCTTCTTGATTCTTCTAAGAATGGAGTTGAGTAAAATAAACACACCACTCATAGTCCAGCCCAGCTGCAGGCAAAGCTAAACTACAGCACTCAGCACGTTCACCACGACTCCTCTGCCTCACCATGGGTGACTGTACCCCCCAAAAACCCCTCACTTCACACCTCCACTCCTCTCTTCCCCAAAACAGCTGAGCAGTGAACAGGTATTTAAGCCACGTGAATGTTTCAGCCACCTCTGCAGATCCTCTTGTCCTGAGCAGCTTCTCCTTTCAACACAGCACCAGAAAAAGAATATCACAGTGGTTTGAGGTCTTTTTGCTGGAGAAAAGCTACAAAATTGGAACTAAGATGACAACAAACCAGCTGACACAGAGCTAATTTCCAGGTGTTCCCTCCTGTGCTTCAGTATTGTAAGGCCCCACCTGGAGTACTGCGTC
>NW_010354687.1:0-1274 GCF_000700745.2 Antrostomus carolinensis | reverse complement strand
TTTTCCTCTCTCTGCCCAATTCCCACCGGGATATAAGCCAAACTAATTTCCTTTCAAAATGTCTTCATTTCTATTCTTTCCGTCACTTGTAATTAAAATGATAAACAGAAATTATGCTGTATGTATTTATTGAAACACATCTGCGAGCTCCCTAATGAGCTACACAATGCTTACAGTTCTCCAGGGAGTGGCAGAAAACCAAACACAGAGCTCATTTAATGGGCCCCTTGAGCAATGTGGTGCTACCTCCTTGTTACTTCGTAGCTGTCGCAAAATCTGGCAAACTGCCTTGAAGAAATGACAGACAGAAGCTGGAAGAAAAGTTACTTTCAGTTTTAATGGAGTCCCGGGTGAGATGCGAGACCAGAAATGTGGTTGGATAATGTGTTCCCACCAGGGCTCATTACAGCAGAAACTCACAGACTCTGACTACAGGCAGCACAGAAAGCCATAGACTTCTCCTGTATCGAACTTCCCTTACACAAGTCAAACAGCAATCACCAGGTGCCAGGAAGGTGGTCCTTTCAGTCAGCAATCCCCACACATGGATGTGGGAAGGAAATGGCCATGGACTCGCCTCTCCAAACCTACTCCTACAAACACTGGCAGATGCATCTGTCCTGCTCTCCAGGCTTCAGTTATAATGATCAGCCAAGACACTATGACTGCAACACACACTGCTGGCACATTCATGAACCACAAACCTGCTGATAGGCTCCATCCTAACCCACAACTCCCTCCTTCCACCCCAATCCGAGTCATCTCTGGATTCAAACACATACAGGCTTAAACGCTGCACCTCAGTCCCCATCCTCTGTTACATTAGATGTTGAACACCTCCTTCTCTGCTCCACGAGATCAAAGCCATGAGCTTAATGACTTCTCTTGGTGTCCATGCATCCCACTACCTCTTGCCAGAGCTCTGATAATGCTCCACGTAAGGAACCGCAGTATTCCACTTTACGACTGATGTAAGAACAAGTTCCAGCCATGTTCATTGTTACAAAGGAGAAAAAACAGGCTGAAAAAAGGACTCCTTGGCACTGACCCTCTGCTTCCCAAGTTCTACTCCCTGCCACTCACAGAGAACACATACATGATCCCCTCTCACCATCATGAATCAGCATTTGTTCACTCCTTTGGAGTGAAAACTCAAGTCTGCCTCATAACAAAAGCAGATCATGCAAACTTGCAAATAGTTTGAGATGCTCTGGAGTACCCCACCTGGCATCCAACTGCCTGTTCAGAAGGGTATAGTTTTCTTAGAGTTTCTA
>NW_010354686.1:0-1277 GCF_000700745.2 Antrostomus carolinensis | reverse complement strand
AGATAACTCTCAGGCAGTGGAGCTGGAGCAGGAGAAGGCAGGAAACTCCAGCTCTTACATGATCTCTAAGAGGGTCACCTGCCTTTCTCTGGCAGAGGCAAGAAGCTAAAGGAAGCCATGTAAATACATTCCACTATCCCCAGTTTTCTTTCATTGGTCCACATTAAAAAGTTACTTTATGAATCATTTCTTTTTCAAATAGCATTTGGGAAGCCAGTGCTCTCTGCTTGATTCATAAGATAAGTGGGCTTTTTTCTTAATAATAAGATCAATAAACTAATAGTATTTTGCAAATTTCAAGCTTCCCATTAGATGAAACTCTGCCCTTTGCTTTCAGTCAGGAGATAAACTATCATATTTAACTACCCTATTTGAGATTAAAGCATTTTTTTTCTTTTAAAGCCATAAAAGTAATGTAGAGATTTTACCATTAAAAACAAGTAAAAAATTTAGAAGACTTTCAGGGAAACTTTGTTGAGCAATGTAAGATAGACATATTTCTGAATACATTTACCTTAAATTATGACTTAATAGCATGTTGAGTTCAACTGTTACTGGCAGAGAAGACACAGTGACCTATCCTCTCACACAGAAATACTGACTGATTTCAGAGAAAGCATTGGGAGCTCTCGAAATATCAATAGGGCATAGCTTTAATGAAAATTCCAGCCTCCAGCTTTTCACAGGAGCACTCTACCCAATCTTTAAAGTACATAATGGTAAATGTGGCCATAAGTAGTTCAAAACAATTTGTTTTCTAATATGACTTTTTCTCTTCAAGGGCATTTTGACCACAGATTAGGAAATTGTGAAAGTTTCAAGGAAGAGATTCAAACAAATGGGAGCTGAATGTTGCACTGAACAGGCTGGTGTGACTTTCAGGTGTGAGCAAAGCCTTGTCCAGAAATTCACCTCTTTGCCTCTCTCCATTCCTATTGTATTATTAAAGGTTACCACGGCAGTATTTTACCCACTGAAGTTACCAGAAGTCACCTTGGCTATCAGTTGTGGAAAGTTACTCAAAACCATATTGATGATTTAGGGTTTTATATCCTTGAGTACATTGGCTGCTGTTATTGCAGTGTGGAAGTGTAAAACTAGATATTCTCTGCAATGGTAGGTTGTTTTATTGATGTCACAGAGGTAATACAGATTTTCTTCCTCATCTCCTTTTAGATTATACAATTAAATTACTTTCTATATAGTATTATCTAATTAATATATAAATGTGAAAGAAAAAATAATGGCTGCTCCTTTTTTCTCTTAGTATTTTTTTT
>NW_010354685.1:0-1275 GCF_000700745.2 Antrostomus carolinensis | reverse complement strand
TGCCTGCCTTCCTCTTTGTTGGGATCCATGATCTGGTTTGGTTTCCCAGATTGCTATACAACACACTAAGAAGGCGGGGAGAAGATACTGTGTTTCTATGAAAGTTGCCTGCTAAATTTTCCTAAATATTTTGTATATGAATGAAGAAATATGTGCAATTCTGAATTCCCACAAAAAAGGAACCTCTATAAAAATCCTGACAACTTGATCATATATCTGGATGTTGACCAGAGAGTAAAATCATTCTTTTTATAACCAAGCCCACCATCTGCCATTACTGAGTTGATGTATTTGCATTTGCTGAAGAGATATCCCTCTCCAAACTGCAGAAACATCTAGAACTTCTTAGCTTTTTGAAACAAGTATTGACTTCTAAGGAGCAAAATGGCATAAGCAGTCCAAAGCATCTCATATGAACCATTGTTCCCAGTGCTGGGAGCTCATCTATTTGAGTGTGTACAAACTGGGCCTCCACTTGTTTCCCATCATGTCCTCCCAAACATCTCATCCTCTTGTTTCCTAAGTCATCTTCTCTCATTTCCCAGGTTTGCCTGATTCACCCACCTTGTTGATGTTCGATAAATGGCTTTTTGATGAACGTGAAACAAGTATTTTCCTAAAACAGTTTAAAATCTCTGTGTTCAGTTAAAACTTTGTCATCACAAAGTTCACATTCTGTCCTGTTTCTTGTTCATATCTGTTGTTAGAGTTTCCTTATGCACATGTGAATGTATGTTTTGAATGAACACATGTCATGCTGGGACAGGTTCTCTTATTATTTGGCACAGTGTGTTTATTTGCTAAAACTTAGAATCCTGACCAAAAAATGAGGAAAAAATTGGCAAGTACTTCCATGAGTAAGCTTCAGGGTTTTTTTTTTTTTCCCCAATCTCATTCAGAATATCACCAGAGACACTAAATGTATTTTAGAGAGCAATATATAACACTTGTGTTTGGATAGAGGAGTTCATTCTGTGATGGATATAAATGATTGACAACAAGACTTGTGGACTGACTTTCCTTGGTGCAGTGTTGGCTCCCCATGAAATTTTTGTATTATTTTATTGTGTCGATAACTGAATTTTGTGATACTAATTTACAGCTGGGTATTGATACTGCCCAGTGTAGAGTCCAAGAACCTGAGCAAAAGCTGGAGAATTGGAAGCTGGACCTTGAAGTATTCCAAGTTCAGTTGAGGAAAGGGAAGTTTTTAGTTTTGGAGCCAGTGGGGGGAGTTTTCCCCCTTTTTGACATCTTTCTCTTCCATCCTTGTTT
>NW_010354684.1:0-1276 GCF_000700745.2 Antrostomus carolinensis | reverse complement strand
ACACACAGGAGAGGAGCACTGGGTGCACAGCTCCAGGGACTGTACAGGGATCTCAAGATCCACAGTAACTCATTACTCACATATACACACATATGTGCTTATATACACACAAATATAACCTGGAATTGAAAATACTCTTCTTCTTCACCCATCTTTATCTTTTTTGCATAACACGCTCTTTGTAGCAAGTCCCATTCCCTTTTCTATGCACAGCAACAAAAGTGTTGAACTTGGCTAAAGCTCACAGTGAAAAACAACAAAGAAAATCAAATAGAAATTTTAAAAAAATGACCATAGAGCAAAGAATAGCGGTAAAACAATCAATTTTCCGTGCTTCTGAAAAACTTCAGGGGATTTTTCCCCACTTACCTGAAGCAGGTAGTAGGTTTTTCCAGCAGAACCTCCACGCAGGGTCGTCCATCCTGAGTGAGCAGAGCTGGCTCTGAGCTGCAGCTTGGTAAAGGTTGACACCTTGTGGCTATTTCCATCACTCACAAATCCAGAATGGTGGGTTTTTTCCGCTTTTTATAGCCCAGGCTGTGGGTGGAGTTCATAAATTAAGAGCTAAATTCCCTGCACCTGGCATGTAATGTGAGGGGTGGAGGTTTGGGGTCATTAAGAGGTTAATGAAGATAAATAATACCAAACACTGAAAACTATAAAAAAAAACCCAAAGTCACACACTATTTGCTTTGGGGGGAAAAAATAAATTTTAAAAAGAAAAAAAAAAAAGATTCTTTGAGGTGGAAGTCATCTGTATATACACAAGGCCCACAAGACAAGTAATAAAAAAGCAATTTGGTGAATGTTTCTTGGTGATTTTGCAGCCCCATCAGACACCCCCAACCCATTTGCACCATGGAGTGAGCAGCTCAGAGCCCTGCCTGCACCAACTCCAGAGAAATTATCTCTAATTCCCACTGAGTAAATGGAAACAGGCTCAAGACCCACAATGAATTAAATCTGAGGTGAAAGAAAAAACAATACTTTGGGTTTTAGCCAAGAGGGTTAAAAACCAGGGACATCTATAGTATGAAGAAGAACAATATATTCACTTACTAATTAGCAATTGCACTTATTTTACTATTTATCTGGGAACACTGAATTTATTGCAATTTAATACATGTTTAAACTGGAAAAGAAAGCAGCATCCCTGCAGTAGAGGCTCACCGGAAGCTCATCAGCCAAACCTGTCTCCCCTCATTAGCCAAATACTCATTTCAGAGGAGTTCATTACTGTGGAAGTGCATACAGCCTTAAGGGTAAAAAAAAACCC
>NW_010354683.1:0-1274 GCF_000700745.2 Antrostomus carolinensis | reverse complement strand
AAAATTTAAACCTGAGAGTTTAAATTAGTGTAGTAAAGAAGCCTTTTACTGACAAGAGCAGTTATGACATGCTGTAAAACTGAACCTTAAAACTGAAGCTTAATCTCTCTCCAAAAAAAAGGCCCCAGCAATTGCCTCCCATGTGTTCTTGGTAAATGATGAGCCAGACAACAGTATAGTTTCACACTTTATTTTTGAGAAAGTCTCTTGATTTAAGCAACATGTCTTAATGATAACCGAAAACATTAATATTGCAGTGGATTTACATAGAACATCACATTTTTAACAATGATTGATACCGAGTTTTTGTCATGCAAATCACTTGTGTACACCAAGTAATACTTATATCAATACATATCTGTACAATATTTACATTTTATATTTAAACTCTAGCTAGAAACATTTTCCAAGAAAATATAGAAATGAGACTGGTAAGCCACAAGTCTGAATTTGTAGCTTTTGGTCTACAACAGACCTAGGTTTCCAGCAAGCATATCTACATAGATATGTAATAAATCTTAAAAATATGCATTGTTTTTATATATGAAGCATTATAAATGCTGCTCAGTTTACAAAGTTTCAGGTTTGTACCAGTTTAAAACGGTTCAAAATATTAAGTGACGCAGAGCTTATCTTGTCAGACTATTGTAAAATTTAAGTCAGTCCAGCTGAGTTTAAGTATTACATACAGTTCTCTCCCCACACTGCACTGGCAACGTGGCTGATGTTAGTGAGCAAACGGTTTAGACACTGAGCGAAGCTGTGCACATGGCAGAAGCAGTAGTGGCTCTTGCTGGCCCCTGTAGCTGTAAAGGGCAATGCTAAAAACAAAGAGCGGGAGAATTAGCAAGCTTCAGTGCAACAGGAAGGGAGAAGTCTGTTGTCCCCAGATGACTTTTCCTCAGCATGGCCAAAACATAACAGAGACTGCTTTAGGCTACTTAGCAGCTAGCCTTAGTAGCTACCCCTGGACTTCAAGCCCAATAAAATAGGGAAAGGTTGAGAGATTCTTCTTCACCCTCATGGATAGTACCTGATTTGGCCAAAATTTTCACAAGCCACTTTGTTTTACTGGCCTCGTGGCCAGTGGAAATTTTGGGCCAGTTTCACTCCCTGTTAATACTGTTACAAAGAACATCTGAAATCAAATATTCTCACACACAAGAATGCTATTCCATTAGCTTTGGTAAATTAAATAGCTATATTGAGCACCATAAATAGCTGTTTAAGATGTCGCATTTTAATGCTAAGAAATAATATCTTTCCTGCTCTAA
>NW_010354682.1:0-1276 GCF_000700745.2 Antrostomus carolinensis | reverse complement strand
TCTGGCTCTCCTGCTAAAACTGCCTTTACCTCCCCTTAACCACACACACCCAGTTGTATTTTCCTGATGAAAGTTTAGAGACATCGTGTTCTAACAAAGCCCTGAGCTCCCACACACCTGTATCTCCATGTCCTGACTCCTCTTCTGCCCTTTAACCACTCGGGGGTTCAAAGAGAGGGGGTCAGGGGGGGCATCCACCTGGCTCAGCTGGAAGTCTCCGTGCCCCACAATATGCACCAGGCTGTTCACATCGAGTGTCTGTCCCCGGACAAAGCCAGACACCTTCAAGGTCCCAACCAGGTCACTCTCCTGACCAGGTACAAACTCAGCAGCATAGGCCAGCAGGTGAGCCCGCCTGTCCCGAAAAGCCAGGTGCCTCTGTTTCTGGGTGGCCAGGTGCCTCAGCAGCAGCGAGGATTCCTGCTCTGTGCTCAGGGGAAAGAGCTTGGCCTCAGGAAAGCGCTTCTCAATGGCTTTGGCAAGTTTCTTCTTGGCATCTATCCGCTTCTTAGGTGGCAAGTCAGTGCCCCCTGGGACTGCAAGAGCTACCAAGCAGCACATAGAACAGAGATCAGGACCAGATCATAAACTTCTTACACCCCTTTTACCCAGCACTGACAAACAGCTCGGCTATCAGCAACCCAAATAACCAAACAGACTCACACCACAAGGTGCAAAGGCAGCTCCATCCATTCAAAAGAACAATCAGGATAGAAAACCTGTCTTTAAAGGGTTTTGAAACTAAGACCATGGAGATAAGGACCCAGGAACTGAATTTAGCACAGAAACACCTGAACCCCTTTGTTCTGCACACCTGAATAACCATGACAGCACCAACAACCACCACCACACACCACCTAGAACACCCCTTGTATCTCCAGCACTCTCCTTCCAGGGCAGTAACACAACAAGGCAGCACAACAATGGCATTAACCCAACTGATCTGTGCCCAGAAACAGAGAGATCAAAACCCTGTGATCACCCATTAGCATATGAAGTTTTTAATTACTGCAACAGCAAATCCCCATCAAGCACTCCCTGAACCTACACCCCCCTAGAAGCCCTTAGTGTTTCTCACTCTCTCACCATAACTGGGGAGCCCCTGTGCAAACAGGCAGGACAGGCAGTGCTCTCCTGCGCTGTCCCAGCCTTCCACAGGATCCAGGATAAACAGGAGGGAGTCAGCGACCTTTGCTAGGTCTAAGACAGCATGAAGGTCCCCTGCACATAAAACATCTCCGTTACTGAGGCTGCCAGGGGCACAGAGCCAAGAACC
>NW_010354681.1:0-1273 GCF_000700745.2 Antrostomus carolinensis | reverse complement strand
AATAATAAAAAAATCTAACGCATTATGTGATGGATATTAGCAATGACTGTGATTCTTCCTTGCTGTACAATAGCAGAAAGAAGAAATCTGTTTCACTTTTCAGAATACAGTTCAGGATGTTAACAGATAATGGTTCATCTGCATACAGAATATGTTGTAGGAAAAAAAAAATGTATCTGGAAGATAGTCATTAGGGATGCAAAAATCAAACAATACAAAGTTACAAAATCCTAGTAATGAGATTGATTTAATTCAGTTTTATATTTAGATGTCTAAACATAAGTGGAATGAATCTTTCCCAGGATGTTCTCAAGGACACTATTTATACATTTATAAAACACTAATTTCAGAAGAACTGAATCACTAAACACCCAAAGCTAAGGCACAAGCTATATCTGTCATTTACAGCAACTAGGACTCGTCCTGTGACATTGTCTTCATTGGCATAATCAACTGCGTCACTCAATACCTAGTTGGGGTGGACTAATTTACTATTCTCATTATTCAAAATGTGTGATGTAAAGCCTTGTTTAGTGCATACTTTTCAGACCCTGCTCTGAACACCAAGTTATTCATTTTTTCAGAGACTGTTTCTTCTTTGGAGTCTCAAACACTAAACAACCACCATGACTTCATCCCTGTCAGTCTGTGTTATTGGAATCCTATTTTTCAAGTGAAGCCCAGCAGAACAAGAATGTTATAGTCAAATGTCCAATTTGAGACAGCTAGTGTTTGATTCTTCTAAGTATTTGACATTAAACTTCTGTTTTATGTATTCAGAGCACAGCTTCCAGCACCTCTGCAAATCAGACACATGGATATTGAATCAGATATGTAGAAGAGATGCAAGAGCTATTACAGTCCAGGACCACTGAGTTTTGTGAGGATAATTTCAGGGCTTTATTCAGAGGCTGTAATTTAAAATACAGAAGGAGGTTAACATAACGATCTACATCTCTTACTCAAATCATTGCTTTAATGAGAAGAAGTTAAAATTTTTCCCTTCACTGAGTACCACAGTGTCCATTTTCAACAGGAGTTCAAAAACCACTTTCTCTTTCCTAAACTGTAGGAATTGTTCAAATTCTTCTCCCCATTTTGAGACTGGGATTAAAACTGTCTTCTGCACAAATAGCAGCACACTATCATGAAGAAAACAACATGTGATGAAAAACAAGCCGTCAGGGAATAAAACCGGTTTGCCTGAGCAACGACTTTTAGGTGGATCACAGAAAAAAAACCAGGAAAGTCTATGAGCTTTGGAAGAAGGAGC
>NW_010354680.1:0-1273 GCF_000700745.2 Antrostomus carolinensis | reverse complement strand
GGGACTGTGTCTCTGTACCAGGAGGCTTTCCATGTCCCTTTCACCCCATGGGATGGGCACATTCCATCCCCAGCAGTGGCCCCATCTGCGTGGCTGTACTCGGGCTCTTGTGCTGGCTGTGGCCGTCGCTCGCTGTGCCTGCGCGGGGAGTAACGCAGCGTGCGGCGCTGATTCTGCATGCAGCCCACAAACAAAGCTCTGTGTAAACTATCTTATTTATTTCACTATCGTTCCCCCATTCACCAGGCAAATTATCACATGTGTATTCAGTTTCAATAAGATAAAAAATTGCCTAATAAAATATTTACTCAGCCTTTGTCCCTGCAAGTGTAAACTCATGTAATTACAGAGCACTCCAGAACCTGTGGCTATAAATCTCTAGAAATAAAATCCTCGGTACACTGACAGAATAAGGCTCCCACTTACTGTGAAAATGGGAAGCTAGTCTATGCCAAGCTGTTAGATTAACTTAATGTGCTCCAACTCATGCTCCTTTTCTCTCTTCAGTCTTCGAGGAAGGATGTTTATCTCTTCCTACTGCCTAGCGATGGCTGTCATTAGCTTTCCATCATAGGCTGGAAAAGTGATGATTCTCCCTTTGTCGCTGAAATCATTATCTCTCAACCCAATATTGGCTCTCATTGCTGGCTACCACAGAGGCTGTGGTCAGTGGTGTCTGGGATGTGCTGTTAGCAGAAAGGCTGATGTGTATAGATGCACTTGGAAAATTCAAAGTATCCCAGTAACAAGAAGGCTTTGATTATCTCAGCAACCTTCCATGGGACACACTGCCAGTAGAGACATGGTGTGACCAAGTTGCTATTTCCAGGAAAACATTCCTAAGACTTCAGGGCCGAATCTCTACAGGGAGTGGGAACCTGTGCCCAAGGAGGCTGCTCGCAAAAGGCAAGTGGTTACCCATAATCTGTTCATTAGATGGGCAAGGGAGAAGAGGGGTTATTATTCTTTATTTACATTGGGACTTTAGGACAGAGGGATCAAAGGAGAAGGGATCACAAGGAATAACAATCTCTTTTGTACCTATCACTTTAATATATGCCTGCTCCCACCTTGGCACAGCACCAGAGTTTTTGAAACACAGTAGCTTAGAGCAGTAGGGAGTATATTTTGAAGGAACTTTTAATTAAGTCTGCCCTTGGGCTTCTGAGCAGAGAAAGGTGGGAGCGCCAGTGGTTGTTTTTAAAGGGATTCTCTACAAAGGCAATTTTTTTCCCAGGCTATCACAAGTCTAGAATTAGGAAAAAAAAAAAAA
>NW_010354679.1:0-1273 GCF_000700745.2 Antrostomus carolinensis | reverse complement strand
AAAAAAAATAAAGAGAGAAAAGGCAACCCTCACCCTCGCCTCCACAGCACTGACTTACGACGATCGTTATCTGTCCGTGGGCTCTTGCTTTTGGTCTGGCAAGAGGCTACGGTGCTATTTCAGCTGCAAAATGCCGTGAAGTTGCACTGTTCTTGTTTATCTTTGCATCGGTGGCTAAACTTGTGTTCTGCAGTGTTGTCAGTCAGTAGTCACTGAAGTCAGCAGTGTACACCCTTAGTGGAAAGCACGAGGTGAAGAGAGAAGCATGCTGTTTTTTCTGAGGGTTGAGACAGTTAACGGATTTATGCTGTCCTAATCTCTTAATTTTAGCAGAAGTCACAAATTCAGGAGCAGGAAAAGAGAAGGGAGCAGCAGTTTGATAGTTTCTATGTGAATGGAAAACCATCGGTACTTTATTTCACAATAAATAAACACAAACCAGCAAGCACACCCCCCAGCTCATCTGTTTGACAGTTAGGTTGCATATCTGACTACAGCTCCATTCTCACCTGCTGTTACCCTCCACACCGCTGCGTCTGCGGCACCTTAACACGAAGCATAAGCAACCCATTTATGCGTATCGACAAGCTCATAGAAAAAGCATGACCATCTATTTTCACAAATGAAGGAAGATACATAAGCAGCTCTTAGCCTTCTTCCTTCTTCCCTAAGGAAGCTGCTGTGCCTCTCACCTGGGCTTGGGAGCTGACTGTGAGGACAAGGCTGTGCTTGTACAGTCATCCCTGTCCCCCTCCCGGTACACCCCAGCCTTCACTCTGCCCCTTTTCCCTGTTCATGGTCAGCATCGCTCCCCAGCAACTGTCACTCCCCAATGCCTCAATTCTGTTATTTAAGGGCATTTTCATTTTCCCCACTTAATAACATTAACACTCAACACTAAAGATGTCGAGAAGAAGGTGAGAAGTCAGGATTGTTACATGTAAACTGCTCACGGTTGTTAGCAAAAGCTGTACAAAATAAATTAATGACATTATCATGGGTAATTGCGGAAGCACAATTAAAACGCCATTTGGAGAGAGGAAATACCTTTGACAATGGTAAAATACCTGGAAAAAAAAACTAGTCTGTGGCAGCGTAGGGCTCAAATAAGAAACCTGTGGACAGCAGGAGAGGAAGGGAAACAGTGCAAATGCTTTGGGGTGCGGAAACAATGTGAACCTACACAGCAGCTCTGTAGCAACTGGAGTTATCAAAAGCCCTGTTCAGCTTCTCCCAGTCATCTCCCAGTGCTCAACAGGCAGTAGCTGTTGGT
>NW_010354678.1:0-1271 GCF_000700745.2 Antrostomus carolinensis | reverse complement strand
AAAAAAAAAAAAAAAAAAAAATCTAAAAGTTGCTTACTTTTTTTTTTTTTTTTCTTTTTTCCTCATGAAAAGGTCTCATCTATTTATATTTAGTTTGTGGAAATAATTTCCCACCCTTGTTTTCGCCTCCAAGCTGAGCTGGTGCTAAGTGCAATTTCAGGGTAACCAATAAACCTAATAGGATTGAGCAGCAGTCCTCAAAAATCAGGAAATTACAGCCATATTAGAAGTGACCAGCGACCAAAGACAATTCTCAAGGCTTAGGTGGACTGTTCTAGAAGTTGATAACGTGGTATTTTCATGTTTGTTTTTAAAATGGGTTTGGTTTTGAGTATAGCTAGCAAATTGCTCCCTGCTCTACAGCAAAACTGGAAAGTGAACAGAGTCAAATATCTCCCAGAAAAATTAAACAATCACCTCATGCACAACTTCTCAAACTGCAAGCCATGAGTGTCAGCCAAAGGAGGCTGCAAAAAGACAGAAAATACTGGCCAGCGTATTTATTTTTGTGTGAGAGATGGAATAAGAAATACTTGGGAAGATAATAAAGAACTACCCTATGCTATATGAAAAGTTTTCCAATAATTTGAAGAACAACTATGATATACGTGTATCGTAAATCTGAGCTCCTTTAAGCCTACAAACCCTGTAAGTTCCAGCAACAGCCCATATCAATAAAATTATCTCTTCCTCAATATGTACATTTACAATGCATAAAGTAGTACCAGCCCTATTAAATTAATGTTTATGACAAGCTGAGGGAACCAGAAGACAAGCAGTACTTGCTAAGGCATAAATTCAGTGTACGAGTCTCACACAGTTGCATTGCCCATGTTCCTCAAAAACGAATTCCAACTCAGAATAGTGATTCGTTTCTGGGAAGCACACAAGACAGACATGCTGTGCCATGCTGGGAAGACAAATGAAAACACAAATACAATCAATGCAATTTATGGTTTTATACTGAATCTAAAGTGTTCTCAATTTCAGTGCTTTCAGTGTCCCGTAGCACACAGCATTCCAGTAGATATTCTGACAGTTTTTTTCAGAGTAAAGTTATAATCTGTAATGTCTGTCCCAACAATACTTCAGAGATGGCAAAAGTGGGTGTTTCTTCACAGCCTCAGTTCAAATTACAAGGTACTAGCTGAAGATGCTGACAGACTTGGGTTTGCACTAACAGATGTGCTCTGAACAGCAGCAGCAGCTTCAAGGTAGACTCTCCAATACCTTTGAAAGATCCCGGAGAACAGGAGAGGTGCCTGAGGACT
>NW_010354677.1:0-1270 GCF_000700745.2 Antrostomus carolinensis | reverse complement strand
CAAATGCTGTTTGCATGCTGGCTGACACTGTGAGATGTGCCACCAAAGCCACTGAAACAAACACACACCAAAAGATGCTTAAGTGGAACTTTCTCATTTTCCTCCTTTGGTAGCCTGTGGTCACAGAATTGAGACAAATTCCCAAATATGACCCTGAACAGGGAGCATCTGGTCCTAAAGGAACAGCAGCAATTCCTGGAAGTCCAGGGTTTACAAGTCTCTGTGGGGAAGTTGTGAGTTTTAATTGTTACTAATTACATGCAATCAAGTCAGTCAGCTTTTGCAATCAACGTGAATGAATGTGAGACTTGGGATTTAGCTTAACATGGATAGCCCTTGAGCAGCTAAGAAATATAACTATAATAATTTTCATTTCCTGCTTTCTGCGGGGTTGTGCAGAATGCCATGGACAGAAGGCACTGAGAGAGGCAGTTTCCCGTGAGGCTTTGCTTTAAATTAAGGATTAGACACTTAATTTGTGTGTTTTGGTTTTTTTTATTAGAGTACTGTCAGTACAGGGCAGTTAGGGTTAAAGTGGAGAGGAAATGTATTTCAGAGGTAAACAGACAGGGAAAAAAAAATAGCAGATAGTTGGAAATGTGCCCAATTTCTAATTGTAAATGTGTGTGGTTGTAGGAAAATAACCACCCACAAAAAAAAAGAAGACAATATTGAAGATTTTTTTTCCTTTAATTCTCCCTTCTTGGGGAGAAATCCTTCAGTGCTGCTGTGATTGCTTTGTACTGTTGATGAACAATTTGTACCACAATGTGTGTGCTCTGGCATGTATTCTGCTGCAAGCACAGTGCTCCCTGAAGCATGGAAAAGCTGGGTGTGCTCACTGCCACTGCACTTAATGGTGTCTGGAAAAAAGCAGTTCAGCACTGCCAGCTGGGTCTGAGGTCCCACAGAGTTCTTACACCCACCTCCGTCATTCCTACCTCTGTCAGGGTGCTCAGTGCTTCTGTGGAGCAGAAGCAGTACACAAACACCAGCACTGTGATTTGTTCCTGGCTCTTTTATGGTCCAGCTCAGGGGAAACCTTCTGACTCCTCTCACTGCTGAACAGATACGTGTAGGAATCGAGGAGAACCTGGCTCTGCTCTTTTACATCTCTGCTGTAAATCAGTGGAAAACTTATTTTCTTATTTGCTTGTGATGAGAAGTGAAACAGAGGTTCAGGGAGCTTCAGTTCTTTGCACATTCAAAATGTCTATGGTTTTTGTTTGGGTTTTTTGGGCTTTTATTGGGGGGGGGGGGTTGTTTTTTT
>NW_010354676.1:0-1269 GCF_000700745.2 Antrostomus carolinensis | reverse complement strand
AATAATAATAATAATAATAATAATAAATGGTTTACTTCTTGTTACGATAATGGAGGTATCCACAAAGGGAAGAACAGTCACTGAAGTTTCAGTGGTGCAGAGTCTGAAAAGAGAAGGAGGTGTGTAGAACTGGTTATGTGAGGTCAGTCTGGAAACTAGCTCTATTTGCACTTAGGAACATGCTGAGGGGACTTCTTAGTTTAGTGACTGTGTAAGTAGATCAAAGGTGTGACTCCAAGATCCAGATGGATCCCAAGTAAACCTGAAAATATATATTGATCATTGGAACTTAAACCAGAAACAGCTGTTTGAGGTCTTCTCTAGAAAGAGTAAAAGAAAATTTTAAAAATAAAAATGGATCTGTGATGAACAACCCACATATTCTCAGGTGTTTGTTAGGGTGGTAATGAGATCATATAGGTGGTGACAAATAGAAAAGTGGTGAAGTGCACCTTGGCCATTTCCTTTTGCAGAGGGAGCAGTAAGCTGTTACTATACCAGGGAAACAGCCAGTAGAGAATGGTTGCAGTTATACTATGCTATTAAATATTCTCATGAAGAAGTAAAAAAAAAAAAAAAGTCATTTTAGCTGAGAACAAACTAAATGTCTTAAAAGTTTGAATTAGAAATAATGTGTCATCAATTAATTATTTTAGATGTTGAATTATCTCTTTAAAATAATTGTGTGGTAAACTACCTCCTCAAAAAGCTTCCATGTACATGGCCTAAAATTATAATTTAGCGTTTTCCTGCATACAGTGATGCTCACAGGAGCTGAGTTAAAGTCTGGCAGTTTTGTTTGTTCAGTGATTATGTGAAAGAAAATAAGAGTTCATGTATAAACATTCTCATATATAAAATGCTGAATTAAAAAAATCCCCGAGCAATTTTGAAATTATTTGGTTTATTGTGTGTTAAAGACTTGTTTATTAGTAGATGAGAATTTTCAGTAATGCTACAGCAACCTGGAGAGCTAATAAAAGAAGTGAGATGAATTGAGTGTTCTCAGAAAAACTCATCCAAAACCCATTTAATTCAATCTAAATCTTTCTACTGACTCCAGTGGGCTCAAGAGAAGGCCTATGTTCTAGGGGGAAGTAGATAAATTAGCAATTCTTCTGATATCTGAAGTTTCTAGGCTGTTTGGAGATCATATTTTCATGATAGAAACAGAGAAGAGAAGTTTGGGATTTTTTTATTTCCATGAATTAAATTGGTCCAATTTAAATTTATTGTATTGTATTGTATTATATTATATTGTATTGTATT
>NW_010354675.1:0-1272 GCF_000700745.2 Antrostomus carolinensis | reverse complement strand
CTTCCTGGCCACAAGGGCACAGTTCTGGCTCCAAAGCCTCCAAAGTCTCCAGCCACATGGCACAACATCCCCAACCAGAAGCAGAATGGTTTAGCCAAAACCCTACCCTGGTCACCTTTGCTGGAGCCATGTTTCTTCCAGGACATTCTTTTTTCTCTCCATCAACCTTTGCAATGAGTTATGAAGACATCTTGGCTTGTTCAAATCTGTCTGGCAGAGCCCTCACACAACAATACATTGCACGACGGCGAGCGAGCTCAGAAAAACAGGGGCTTGACCAGCTCCTCCCATGACCCATCCTTGGTGATGAACTACTCTCCCTAAAACATCAGCACTTTATTTCCAGGTAGTGCTCTGCTGATTTCTACCTCCTGCCAAAAAGGTCTCGGTTTTGCCTTTGCCTGCCAAGCTGGAGATTTGAATGCTGGAGAAAGTGATTATTTATTAGCCAAATAGAAAAAGAAAACCCATAACCCAGAGTTCCCCGTGGTGCCTCAGTCTGGGAACCTCCCATTGAGTGGAGAAGGGGTATGTGGGACATCTTCCCCCTTGAGCCAACACAAGAAAAGCCCTCAGTACCTCACTTTGATAAGAATCACACAAAGTCAAGCCACCACAAGGAGACTCCTGGACCATTTGAGGACCTAGCAGGTCAAGTGGATCCTGGCTGAGATCCCTGCCTGGATGGTGGCAGAGATTCAGGTCTCAGTTTCCCTGTAGGTGTTCTGAGTGCTCAGCTTTTTGGACCACCTATTTTTCTTTGTGGTCATCAAGAAAATGTGAAACTTCCATCCTCAAGTGGAGCAACCACATTTTTTCACTCTCAGGAAACATTTTTCACTCTGAGGGGCTACAAAACCATTTCCCACTCAATTCCCCGAGCTTGAAATAAGTGGAAAAAAAATAATAAGCAAAAGTTGAAAGTTTTGGGTAAAACACCAAAAAACTTTTCTGAAGTGTTGAGTGTATTGTGCCCTGGAGTTTTGATTCAACCCATTGCAGAGAGATAAACCAAGTCTAGGTTCAGAGTGGGATGATCATGGAGATGAGAGCACCACAGATCCTGAGCTTGGGGTTGGGTCTACAGCTGAAATCTGAAATAAACAGACACACAAAAGACCTTTCCTCACTTGCAGCATTGACACCGCAGCACTGAGGAGGTGAAATGCTGCGCTCGCAGCTGCACCAGGACTGGTGCCAACAGCTGAAATCTGGGAATAATTGATTCATGTTTCCAGAATCAATTTTATTTGAAGGGAGGGAGAAAAAAAA
>NW_010354674.1:0-1247 GCF_000700745.2 Antrostomus carolinensis | reverse complement strand
AGGATCTTTTCCATCCACATCTTTCCATGATAGCTACTTAAGTTACTGCATCTTGATTAGGAAATAACTACACAGCCTGAAGTCAAGGAAACACAGAGACACAGCTACAAGATAAAGCTTTATTCCCTAGAAATCCAAGTCCAAATGCTCTTAGGCTTTGCAATGCTTCTGCTGTGCAGATATCTGTACTCCTGCTGACTTGTGTCAGGGTATTGCAATATGCAGCAGTCCTTCCTTGGTACTCTCTACTTCATCTATCACTGTGTTCAGTTTGTTAATTAGGCAAAGACATTGACAGAGAGGGGTTTTTAAAGTTCCCTGCAATCTACCCTCACCACATAAGTAGAACATAACAAGAATAGGAAAGGGTATGACTTCACCCTGGTTCTCACACTGGGAGCAATGTATAGTTATATGGACCTAAAAGACTTGGAAGTGGGTTTCCCATGATATCTGCAAATCATATGACAGGCAGATGTGCTTGCTCTGAGTGGCCATGTCTAAGCTAACAAGCTCTGCTGAGGAGCCCCATAATAATTATTCTGTCTGTCTCTAGCACAAATGGAAGAGCTGACTGGTTCCCATAAAAAAAATTGATATTAACCCTTTTGCCTTCCTTTCCACTGCCAACATGTAAAAAGGTTAAAAAATAAGACTTAAACCATGACAGTAAGATCAATGTGCCTCCCTCACAGGGAGAGAGGTGGAGAAGAGCTGTAGGAAAAGGAACAGAAGCTTAGAGGCCCTGGTCAGTCGTGCTGCTGACACTGAAGATGTGTTCTAATAAGTAGATCACAGTTGTGGTGGAGATAAAGGAAATAAAATGTAATTTTCGCTTTTCCATCCTCTTCTCTTGTTGAACAGATTTTTGCTACTCCTTGTCTCTTTCTGTGCCAACAGTTGGCATCTCTGTAGAACTTCTGCGTTGAATCAGTTTTGGGCACAAACACAGGAAGCAGAAGCACCTCAGTGAAATGAACATGGTATAAAAAAATAACAGGGCGTTTAGCAAAAGTAATGGTCTTATCGAATTTTCACTTCTCTCTAGAAGGATCATCAGATGTGAAAATTCAACGGAATCCCCTACTGATGACATTTGTGCATCTAAGTCTGTGGGCCTTAGTCAGTGCCTTTTTATGCTGGGATGATAGGAACACAGGAAATTCGGGAAAGGGACCTGTGGAGGTCATGTAGTCCAACTTAAACCAAGGTCAACTATGTGGTCAGAACACATATTCTTTAGATTT
>NW_010354673.1:0-1270 GCF_000700745.2 Antrostomus carolinensis | reverse complement strand
GCCTCCGGCTCCTGCAGAGTGAAAAAGGAGAGGGAGAAGAACCAACCACTCTGGGAAATAAGCCTGGGAAGGCTTAGATAAATACCTACAGAAACACCACAATCTCTGGGCTCATGGGAAACTGCAGACAGCATTACAGAAAATATTAGGTAGGCTTGAGCGACCGACTCTGTCACAGCAGCATCTTGCCTGTCCAACCTCATTGGAAAGGGAGGAGCAGCCGCTGGGTGAAGACCAGCAGCTCCCTCCAGCCATTCATTCCCAGGCACTGTGGTCAGCAACAACTCTGAAAATTAAAGAAAATCCAAATTTTATCTTTAAAACCCACATAAAATTTTCATTTGCTGCTTGGCTGAAGTGTGCACAGGCAGCACAAACACATCAAGAAGACACAAGTGAAGAAGGTATTTAATTTAATCACACCTGCTCTGGATAAAACAAGGGAAGCTGCAGGTCTACCATATCTCAGAAGCTGCCAGTAGCAGTAGTTGCTTCTAATTTAAGGTGAACTATGAACATAAAAAAGAAAATAGATCATTCGTTATGTGGCCAAAGGTAAAAAGCTAAATGGCCAGCTGAACAGCTTAACTTTAAACTACAGCTCTGGAAGCTCACCTGGCTGAATTTCTTGATGAGAATCCACCCAGTTTATCCCCAGGGAATAGGGAAGGACATGTCCCATCCCAGGATGGCATGGACACATCGACATACGTGGGAATTTCTATAGCCTCAGTGCTGGGGTTGAACTGGAGCTCTGCAAGAAGCATAGGGGAAACCAAGAGACAAAAATCAGCAACTTAGAATCAGCTTCAAAATCTTTTTATTTTTTAATTCCGCCAGCTGTAGACAAACAACCTGCTCTGTTGTTTAACTTGCCACACTTGGTCTTCTTCCAAGGAAACATACACTGACACTAAGTCACTCAACTAAAGTTTCAGGCTCTGGTTTCGCAGCAGTTCCTGAACATTCATGGCCAGAACATCCTCATCCAGGCCACCTCCACCATCCCGCTCACGTTCCAGCAGCAGCTCCTGGCCAGCCCTCGCCCTACAATTACCCATTTACCCACAACCAAGTTCACCTTTGCTCCCCCATTTTCAGCTGTCAGGAGTCTCCTAGCTCTTGACAGGTTTTCTGATGGAAAGAGAGAGTTCAAAGCAGTCTTCTTTGCTTCTTTGCTACAGTAATATAGATCTCTGCTGCTTCATCATCTCTGAAGAACCCAGAATTAATTCTGGGTTCAAAGAATCACAGAATGTTAGGGATTGGA
>NW_010354672.1:0-1272 GCF_000700745.2 Antrostomus carolinensis | reverse complement strand
TGTGTGTGTGCACGGCTCGTGCGTGTGCAGCCACGGCCGCGTCTGGACACGCTGCGCCCTTTTATTCTGTCTTAGGCAAGAAAACGAATGAGAAAAGCGATCCCCACCGACCTCCCCGCGCAGCCCGGATCCCGGGCTCGGGCTTTCCTTTCGTTTTTGTTTTTTCTGCCGATACCGTTAAAAATCTAAATCTGAGGAAATAAAAATTCCGGAAAGGATTCCGTGCGGACTTTCTTAATGTGACCCATGATATGCTGTGACCCTGCCGAAGGAAGGGAGTTTATTTTGTAATGCTCCCCAAATATTGATATTTAATAAGCAGGACAAGTGTTAACTTGAATTACTTAATGCTTCTTTTTCTGGGTCTTAAGATAAAGCCTTCTTTTTATGCCGTTTTCGTACAGAAACATCTCTGAGAGAAATTCGTGATTATGTTTTAGTTAAATATTTTGGAAAGGGTTTTCAGTAACAGAGCTTATTTGGGTTTTGTTCTGGACAGTACAAATCTGAAAACCTTTGTAGCTAATGCTGAAAAAATAATATATGATTATTTAATTCTGAGATCAAGATAAAAGCTGCTTAGATTTCAGAGTTCAGTCGGTAGAGAAAAAGCTTCTCGTTTACATTAATTTTTTATGTTCGCTTCCTATTTTCGCGTGAGGATTCAGTGCTCTCCGTCCCACAGGGCTTCCGTCAAATTATCTTCTACAATTGCGAGGAAAATTAGAGCCCCTCTTCCCACGGTAGTTTTCGTAGCTTCTCATTAAAAACGAAGAAACAAACAAACAAACAAAAAAATTAAGGCTGTGCGGCGGGACAGTTGAGAGCGGAGCGGGAACCCTCCCAAACTCGCACCCGCAGCAATAATTCAATCTCTGTTCGTGGGCTTTTACGCACAAATATCACACCAAAGATTTGTTGCTTCTTGCCATGTGTGTGTACGAACACTGCACCGGATAATTATTATCCCTGCCTCTTACCCGAGAACAATTCGATGAGGTGTTATATTCGGTTTATACAGCGCTTTTAACGAAAAACAAAATACAATTAAAACACCCACGCGCAAAACCATCTCAGAAACAAAACCAAACCAAGACTAACGCAACCCCGGCTCCCCGCGGCTGGGTTCTAATTCTCTATTTATTTGCAAGGCAAATCTTTTTGTTTTGAGGTGTTTCGTTTTAATTTTGAGAGCCGAGCGAGAAATGCAGCCAGTCACAATTCTGCCTTTCTAGGCAGGGAAGAGTGAAACGTCGGAATAAACATCAGCGG
>NW_010354671.1:0-1271 GCF_000700745.2 Antrostomus carolinensis | reverse complement strand
TCAGTGAATTCTGCTGTCTTTGAGTTGTCACAGCAAACTGTGGGGCCCACCTCTGAGCTTTGGACCCTGGCCAAATTCAAAACGGTCACCAGGAGAAGACCTGGATGTTCAACATCCCACTTACCACCCTGATTTTCGTTTGAAGAAACCCCGAGCACTTGGATAGGGAGGAACTTGTGTGCTCCAGTGGGTCTTTGATCTACATGATTAAGAGCCAAAACTCTGGTGTACGCTGCGAGGCACACCTGCCTTGCATTGTTTCTGTCTTTTGGGTTTGTGAGATTTTTTTTGTGTGTATGTGTGTGTGTGTAATCATTGATATTGATATAGCTAGCTAAGAAAATTTGGAAGTGTTTATTTAAGACATTTATCAAATACAACATGGGGTAGTACAGTTTTTAAATCTTTTCATTTCATTGGGTTTATAAACCATTCCCGTCTTTCATGATTTCTACAAATCATGTAGCCAATGTGTTAATAGAAAAAAAAATCAACACTTTTTTATGTGTAGTTTGGAAAACATACATGTGTGTCAACAAAGAATATTATAGAATTTGTCACAGATCTCACGTGTGATATTTAATATGTGCATGCCGTATGTGTCAAACATCCCACGGAGGAAGACAAATTAAATTTGGCAAGAACTGAAACATTAGAATACGAAAATGTAGATTCTTTTTTGTTGGATTTTAAAACTAAATTCTTTGAGGTTGTTTCTGGTCAAGGGCTGCTTGAAAATACATGAGGGAGAAACTTCAGCTATTTAACAATTTCAGTGGACAAAACTCTGTTAGTACCAAAGTTGCAGACAGTACAGTCCAGTGCAAAAACCTGTACAAATAGAGCGAAACAATTCTGCTTGCAGATATTTGCTGTTGAAGCCAATAAAAGGGCTGTACTCGTCTGTATGGTTTAGTGATGTCAAGCACTACTTGCTGGAGGCAGCTGTGCTACTGCAATGCTTTCCTGACCTTAAATAGCCTATATGCTGGGTAATGCAAGCATTCAAATATAAATACAGGGCACATAAGGACAGAAGGAGGCCAGAAAAGCCATCTAGGCCCCTTCCCTCCCCTGAATTAGTCAGTGTCTTCCTCGTTTTCTTCTCTTCTGGTGTTGGTCCAAGATATTTACAAAACCATTTAGAGTAATTGTTCCCTTGTGTTGCTTCAGTACTGTTTATTCCGTATGTTAAGTACTGCGTGCAAAGCAGTTCTGCTCTTCAGCATGGCTCTGCTTACTTTCCTTTCCTTTCTTTTCCTTTTCCTTTC
>NW_010354670.1:0-1250 GCF_000700745.2 Antrostomus carolinensis | reverse complement strand
TGTCTAAGGTGGTAGCATTCAGTGGAGCATTAGTTGAACTAAGGGAGGAAAAAACAAACACAGCCTACTTTTACTACACTCTTTAAGACCAGCTCCTTACACTTATTTGGAGTCTCATCAAAGAAGTCATCAACCCCCAATTATCACATCTTTTGGTAATTTGTTTTTATGACATCAAATATCTGAAAAGCACAATCATCATAGTTGTTTCTATGAGCACCTGCTACAAAAACTTAGTGTTTCTCAACTACTGTAAATTAGTTAAGCAGATACATTCTACATTTTGGTTCAGAACAATAATCAGTATAATGAAAGGGAGAGCTTCCAAGCAATGGTGGTATTGAAAGCAATGAAGCTTGATCAGGTTGCAAACCTTGATCCCACTCATCTATCCAAAATTTGGTAGCTCTTTGTCTGGTATTCAGAATAATATCTGTAATTCATAGCAATAAAGTTGTTTTGTGCTATTCTCTAAACACGACTAGTGGATCAGGAGCTAAAAATATCATTGATTTTTGGAAGAATCACAAAAATTTTAGAATCTAATCCTCCCAACATTGTTTGATACCAAGGCAGGAAAATTGCAGGAAGCAATCCATAGGCTCTAAGTTTTAAGTTGCAGGTCCGGAGGTCTAATGCCTTTGCAATGCCTAGTGCAGAGTCTATCTGTGAACAGGAGCTCAACTTCTCTGTCAATAAAATTAGATAAATACATGGAAGTATTAGGACCTTATGAATTCTAGGAAAGGATATAGTCTCAAGTAACATTCATAAACCTCTGAAATTGTGGGGATATTTGGTAAGAGTTTTTTTGTTGTTGTTTTTGTGGGTTTTTTCCCCATTTAAGAATTTGAGTGGGAATTGTAAGCCATGATGCACAAAGATAACTGGTTAGATAAAATGGTTCTCTATGAAGTCTGGTTAAAATGGCAGTTCAAATTTCAGGAAACGTTCTGTTCTGTCTCTTCCATTCACCCATGGTGATTCATGGTGGCACAATAGCACTTTGAGAGGAAAGGCTATAAAGGCAGGTAGAGAAAAAGTTTTCTGGACCTCATGTAGTTATTATCTAAACAGCAGAAGGCAAAGACTGGCTGTTGGAGGAGAAAAAAAGAATAGTTTACAGAATAGAAATTCTGCATCATGAAACACTTCAAGCTTTGAATTTTGGTTGAGTTCTGGATTAAGGACCCTTACCCTCCCTTGTTTTGAAATTCACCATGAATGAGAAAAAATAAACCATGGGATTG
>NW_010354669.1:0-1271 GCF_000700745.2 Antrostomus carolinensis | reverse complement strand
TCTCATCGGGTGGGGGGAGTGAGTGCAGGACTGTGTGGTCCCCCTGTGGGTCACCACCACAGTGACCTAGTCCAGAGCATTTGTCTGGTTGAAAAATAATCATAGAGAAGCATAAAAGTGTTCTTTCATACCAGTCTGTTGCCGAAGCAGTAGTGTTAGTGTGAAGGAGTAGGTGGAATATGCAAGTGAAAGTGGAAAGGAAAAAGTAATTATATGTCTTGCTTTAGATACATTTAAGCTATTGTAGAGCCACAGTGTTTTGAGATGCAATTTCTAAATAACTAGTCTAAGAGACTAGTTTTAAGGAAGTTCTTTATTTCTAGAATGTTGAGGAAACTGGAAGAGGCCAGGTGAATACAGGTAGTTCAAATTCAGAGGAAGACTTCAGCTTCCATAGCAAGTGGCCAGGGTGGAGTAGAAGGGCACCTTAAGGCGAAACTGCTGCTTTGTGCTGATAGGGAGAAACTCTGGCTTCTTAGCTAATTATTGATGTGGGCTGTGCTGTTTAGTGTTCATAGGATAACAGCCTAATTTATAAAACATGTTTAGTGTGTCTTACAGTTCAGGCTTTCATAAATTTACTTTCACTTTGGTTCAGTGGCACTTTGCCTCTTGTCTGCCTCAGAAACATTTGAAAACTTCGAGGCTTTAGTATTAGTGAAAATTACAGGAAAGCATGCATTGCATGAAGTGAAATAGTTCTTCATTCTTCATATATTTAAAAGTAAAATTATAAGCTGCATGGAATTTGAATATTTATAGTTCATGCTCTTGCCTCTTTTGCTGTAGTTGAGCAGTTGCCATGGTTCCTATTATACTGTCTGCTTTAGAAGCAAACTTCATAAGCAGACATTAAATGGAGCTGGGCTTCTGAAGTGTACTACATTTGTAGTGCCCTCAGCTGCATCTTGAATTGATCTGTATTTTCCACTGACTCGCTTCAATAGCATGGAATTGGAGGTCAGGGCTCACAAGAATTACAAATATTAATGCAGAATATGAACCCTCTTCACCTGTTTTACCAATAAAGAGCAACAAATTACACAATTAGACCATTTGAAGGATGTGTATTAAGAAGTAATGAATTAAAAAACTAATGAAGTTCAGTTAAATGTGGGTGACAACATACTCTGTAGGCATAATATTTCAACTTACTCTGCTTTGCGCAGGGTCT
The DNA here is from genome assembly GCF_000700745.2 of Antrostomus carolinensis. Classification (NCBI taxonomy): domain Eukaryota; kingdom Metazoa; phylum Chordata; class Aves; order Caprimulgiformes; family Caprimulgidae; genus Antrostomus; species Antrostomus carolinensis. The sequence goes on along the minus strand of NW_010354669.1, from coordinate 97 downwards.
CTTCTTTCAAAAGGAGTGTGCATGGGGATAGAGAGTTAACATGATGCTATTTTGCAAGGAAGACTGGGGCAATTTGCAAGATACCAGCCTCAGGGAA
>NW_010354668.1:0-1269 GCF_000700745.2 Antrostomus carolinensis | reverse complement strand
TTTTCAAGTTGGTGTCTGTGTCCTTTTTGCCCATCAATTGGCAAAACAGTGCCAAATACGCAGCCTGAAGAACTGCAGTGTAGCATTTTCATCCCGTCACCCACCTTAAAGACCAACCTCTTAGCAGGGGAGTTTACCTCTCCACTAGTAGTTGTGGGACAGAGGTGTCCTCCTGTTACGGCCGCAGGACTAGACAGCACAGTGGATGCAGAGATATCTGTCTGGGTCCCCAAAGCAGCATTGCTGTTTTAGCAAAACTCTCTGCCCACCCAATGTAATCATCCCTCCGGGGTTAATTAGCTCAGGCACAATGGCATGCTGACGCAGGGCTAACTGTTCCAGCTCAGGACTTGCTTGGTGTGTGTGTGAGCTGGCAAAGCCCTACCCCGGTCCTTCGCACATGTATGTAGACACATGACCGTCTCTGGCCACTGCTCATACCTGCCGTAGCGTGGGGAGGCTGAGAACTCGCTGCTGTTCACGTACTGCTTCACAAAGAGGACCCCTTTGCTGGGAAGGGATGGAAACAGAACGAGAAGCATTTGCATTAGAAAAGACTGGAGCTAATGAGAAGCAGCCAAGGGAGCACATGTGTGCACTTGGACACGTAAGGCCTGCCTGGAAAGGCACAGAGTGAGATGCTGTTGTTCCTGAATAAATACTGAATATCGAGCGTTGTTGCTACATAACATCTAATAAACCCTCTAATTAACCCACCAAAACAAATCAAGTTAATTGAAAAGAATGGGAGAGAGAATATAACTCTTTCATCCAGTTATCCCCTGTTTTGCAAGGATAAGTCTTTTTCAAATCATGTCAGGATTAGGCACACAATAAGTATTTAGAGAGCTTCTGGTTCTGCCCGTTAACATTAAAACCCCACTGGCACAGCATGACTTGCAGTGACTGTTTTGTCACTGGAATATCTCCAGTGTTTTCATCCATTATCAATTGCTACTGGTTTGTTTTGGGGACCTTTTTGCTTACAGAGCTGACCTTTCTTAACATATTCCTCCCTCTTTAAAATTCTGATTTCAAAATTGCATGCCCCCATCTGTCTGTCCTCTGTCACAGACTGAGGGGAGACACTGTGCCCACCGGCTCTCTTCCCAGAGCCATGAAATTTAACTAATCAGGCTCTTTCTCCATGCTGCATTTTCATTGCTGCCTATAAGCTATGATTAATCCTCTCTTCTTATATGAGCAAACTAAGCCATGTCACAGCTGAGGAAAGAAAGAAAATAAAAGCTTTTTTTTATTATTTTTTTT
>NW_010354667.1:0-1195 GCF_000700745.2 Antrostomus carolinensis | reverse complement strand
TATAAATGTCTCACTTTTCTGACACTATTTGTTCATTAAGATTAACCACCCACAAAAACATTAGAGCCCAGTTCTTATTCTGGCACAAGCTTCAACATTGTTTGAAACACCCCCTCCCCGCCCCCCCCAAAAAAAACCACAAAACCACAAAAAACAATAAAGAAACCTTCCTGAAAAGGCATGTAGCAAGCCATCTCTGTCTGCCATATCAAACCAGAGTTTCCCTATGCTCAGCACTGTGCACTTGGTAGCATTGTCAAAGCCAGTGGCTGTTAACAGTTTCTCAGCATCAGGCTCCCTATTTGCTAGAAGATCAAATGCTTTTCCTGAGCCCTGAGCTCTTCACACTTGTCTAAACATTGACTAACACATAAGACTCTGCAAAAGAGCACTTGTTCCTTCTAGGTGTAAAAGAATTTAGGCAGTTCCTTGTTTGGTAGTTGCTCTTTTGCAGAATCTTATCTTTAAATTAGTATATATAAGAGCATCATAATGAGTTGTGGGTGCTCAGCACTCCTGAAAAATCAAGTTTTCTGTTATTATGCAAATATTTATTTTTTCTATTCCATAAATAAAACATTAAAAACTGTTATTCAGCACAGGGATTACATTTACTAGAAAAACCAAAAACTCACAAGCCTTTTTGAAATTCTAATTCAAAATTAATATCCATATAGTCTGACTTCTTTTAAACTGAAATATCCTTTTTTGAATCTCTGTAATAATTTAAAAATACATTTCATTATGATAATGTACTGAAGTTCAGTACTGGGTACTAGAAGAACAGGTATTCACTGAGTATCTACAGACATATCAATGTACCCAGTTCAAGTTATTGAACTAAGTTGTTTGAGAAGTTTTGCTCCGAAGCTCTCTATGTTTATTAAATAAAAACAGGAAGCAAAGAATAAGATGGTTACTAAGTCAACCTCCACAAATACCCTTACTAAGAAATAAAATAACTTTCATCCAGCACATTGCCAGTGCTAACAATTAGGAAATTTCATGGATTTTAACAAAGAAACTGTCTTCATCATGGTGTTCAGAAACTCCCACAAACCAGCCAGGAGTCATGCTATTTATAATACTGTTTTCTTGCTATTATCTCTGGAATGTCTTACTCTCATATAAAAACAAACTATATTTCAAATGTAATTTTATTGCCTCAGAGTTTAGCTTTACCTAACCAAAAAAA
>NW_010354666.1:0-1249 GCF_000700745.2 Antrostomus carolinensis | reverse complement strand
AGTGCACCTTCCTCACTGCCCTGAGGATCTTTTGCTGTTAAAATTTATTTTTCCTTCCACTTTTTTTTCCTCAGTCATTTATTAAACCATGGTTAGCTAGTCAAGCACTGAAAACTTTTACATGTCAGTGCACTCCGTTAAGTAGATGACCCATGTTCTTGTATGTGTGAGCCTAGTAGTCAAATAGGCCCAGGAGACAGGATTCTCTCTTCAGTAGCTTTGACTTCTCCCATTGTATAATCACCATTTGTCCGACCATCTACGAATGCTGATGAACGAGCAGCTGAAAGCTATAGATTACACAGTTCAACTTTCTGGTTTGTTGTTCCCAGACCAAATCTCCTTCTACAGATAAACGTATCCTTTTTGATTCCTCTGTTTCACAAACTTGTCTAAATTACAGGTTTTATGTCACAGTTAGCACTCCACAGTTGCACGTTCTTTATAAGCATCTGAAGCAATATCACCAGGCTTTGGCCTTTTCTTACTTTATGGAAATAACTGAACACCCTACCTTAGACATGAAGACAGTCCCTCAGACTCATTTATTTTAAAAAAATAGTACATTTTACTGGTTTGAGAATATATACAAGAAATTAAGAATTTCTTAAGAAAGAAGAAAATTCTTAAGAAATTAAAAATTTAGGTTTTTTCTACAATAGCTTTATCTTACTTGCATTTAAGATATGCTCTGCTATGCAATTACTTATTCTACTGGACAGAGACCGATGCTACTTTAAACATTTATCTACCTTTTGATATGTCCGTATTTATTTCATGCTGTGTTTAAAAACTGATTTGGCTTTTGGTATTACTTGAATACTTAAGATGCATTCATTACAGTACTCTATGGTGCTTACTCCAGCTTATTAAGTAAAAAAACACACTGTCAGAGGCACTGACAACACAATGTCAGGTTTTTTTCCACTACAATGGAAGTGTCAGCTTTCAGAAATACAGTTCAGCAGTACTTGCCTATCCAGATACTTATTTTTCCAGAACAAGTTTCTTCCTACGAAGCAGCACTTTACAATGTAGACTAAGATAAGAATGGTGTGGTATTGTGTGGATCTTTGTGCAATATAGCTGTTTGGTGACTACTGTGTGATTTACAAAGCTCCGTGCAGGTGTGAATCATGTAGACACTTTTTAAATATCTAAAGCTTTAACAAAAAGGCCTTGTTCAAAAATACTCTGAAATATAAATGTGATGTCTTTGGTTGTTTTTTTTAAATAAAAGCTGAAAATA
>NW_010354665.1:0-1269 GCF_000700745.2 Antrostomus carolinensis | reverse complement strand
AATGTCTATTCATTGTCTTTCTTTCCAGAAAACACCTTTCTTGCCATGAGAACATGTGTAATACCAAGCATGCACTTGAAACTCCCTGAACAGGAAGCCCATTAATGGAGTTTAAAAATTTATTAATTTGTTCCCATAACTGGGACATCCGTCACAAGAAGATGAAAAGCTGTGTGAAAAGAGGCATTCATTTGTGAATTGGGGAATACTTTTTAGCCTTTGTAGTGGTTTAAGTCCTTATTATTTCCAAAGACAAGATTTTTTTCCTCAAGTGCCTGCCACTTCCACTCAGATGGAGACATGTACCATGGAGGCAAATTCTGTTAGAAAAATAGTACGGCACGTTCTCATTTCATACTGTTTTTTGTAACAAAAATCCACATTCTGAATCATAGAATTATAGAATTATTTAAGTTGGAAAACACGTTTAAAATCATTGAGTCCAAACGTAAATAGTCATAGACAGCTAATTCCCAGAGAAACAAGTGGCATTCAGGCGCTTTAATAATAATTAAAGATATGGGCCATAAGTCTATCCCACTGAGTATGGAAAGGAAAGAAGGAAAAAATTTCAGTGCTTTTGGATTATATTTAAGGCACAGAAAGGGATCCTGCAATAACATTGCCTCCTAGCTCTACAGTTTTAGTTACCTGCCATATTAAAGTTGCTTTTGCTGCGAACACCTCAGGGTTTGCTTCATCTAGATCTGGAGATATCAGTGGGATGAATGATTTAGTGTTCTGGAGAAGACCTGCTTAGGTGGGAAAAAGAGGTCCTTACCCTGGAATATCCCATACTATTTTAGCAAACAGAGAAGTGCTTCAGAGCACATCTGGTGGCTGTAGTACATTGGTTTTAGGGAGAGGAGAGTTATGAACATCTTTTGCTGGAAGAAGCTTTAATGTTCAGAGGTTAATAGGAAAAATCCTACTGAAATTGTTGCTGCTCACAAATTTTACGCTACATTTTTTGTCTTGGACTGAAGCTGTCAAGTTCTCTGCCCAGGCTGAATTTACATCTTCCTGCAGTTTATACCTTGTAAAAAAGATTGTGGATATAACTATCAACTGGATGGAAATAAAACACAGAGCATGGCAACTAATCAGACAAGAACCAGAATATTTCAAGCAACAGTTCATGTAAACTTAGTCTTGAAAGAGCTGAGTGAAAACCTTACATACTTATAGCTCCTGCTCAGCAGGGTTTAATCCTGGTGCCATTTGCTGAGGTTCCTTGTAGCTGGCTGGTATCAGCAGATAACATTTCCC
>NW_010354664.1:0-1269 GCF_000700745.2 Antrostomus carolinensis | reverse complement strand
ATCATCTAGTCCAACTCCCCTGACAAAGCAGTTATATCTAGAGCAGGTTCCACAGTATTGCATCTAGGTAGGTTTTAAATATCTCTAGAGAAGGAGACTTCACAACACCTCTGGGCAGCCTTTTCCTCCAGAGTCCTCACCAGACTGATTTGCTGTGCAAGTACAAACTAACACTCAGATATCTTCAGTGAACCAGACAGCTCACAACTGAGTCTAGAGAAAGGCCAAGGAATAGCAGTACAGATTTTCTGTGTTATATTTACTGACCAGGGATTTAAGTATGAAAAAAATCTGGGGCCAGTTTTATCAAGATGTTTGGTTGCCTCAGTTGCATTAAAATTAATGTGAATTAAGTGCCAAATTGCTAGTTAAAAACCTGTCTGACTGACATCTTTAAAAAATTATAACAGGTCTTGACTAGAGGCATAAGTTGTCCTCAAGTTTGTTTGTACACACTCCAAAATCAGTCCATTTTTTAGCACAACTACTGTAATCATTTGATGCTTGATAAATAATACTAACCTCTCCTCTCCCAGTGTGAAACCTAGAGCTACTACGATACAATTCCTCAAGAAGTAGGAGACATGGTTGATAGCACTTATCCTATCTTCTGTCAGCAGCAGAAATTCAGTCTAACAAATCTCTGAGATCTGAACAAGAAGACAATGTCTAGTAGGATCAAGAGAAGCAACGTTTTTTTTCTCTCTCTTCAATCCATGACAAACCTTATCAATCTTGCCTGGGAAAAACAACCGTTTTGCAATTGTTAGAAATCATCTTGTAATTTTCCAGCCTAAGCCTATTTCTGGACATTATATATCAAATTGATCTTGTGCCAGTATCATACTTAAAGCTAGCTCACTCTTCCACTGTCTTGACATTCATCCTTTACAAGTGTGAGTCATCATATTCTCCCTCAACCTTTATATTCCTATGCCAAGTCAAGCTTCTTGTGTATCCTTGTCCCACCAATGATCTTAGTTGACCTTTTTTGTTCCTCTTTCCATTTACATTACTTTTTCTTGAAAGGAGGTGCTTAGAAATGTAAATACAATTCCACCTGAAGCCACACCAGGCTTTTTTATAACTGTATAAGTAATTCCTTATCTGCAGTAACATAGATCCAGAACACCTTGCCATTTGTACCTGTCCTGTATTGGTTTTGTCCTTGCTATGAGGAACTTCCTCATGGATCTGTGAGCTCCAATATGCACAAAAAAGAAGCTCCTTGGAGGGGCTCCACCAGCTCCATGGCAGGACACAGCTGAG
>NW_010354663.1:0-1251 GCF_000700745.2 Antrostomus carolinensis | reverse complement strand
TCCCCTTTCCCAAAACAAATACTGTACTCTGTTCAGAGTTCCAACACAAACTGAAAATGTAGGTAGAACATATGAATACTACACATTCCCTAAGAAAGAATAAATGCTAATAAACTTAAAAAGTTATTAAAATCCATGGTTTTTGCACTCTCTCATATGTTGGAGGGGAAAAAAAAAAGCTCTGATAGTTCTGCCCACTAGTGAAGTATAGAAAGTTACTCAAAAATTGCTATGTTTCTGAATTATGTTTGAAGAAGTAAAATTTGGGTTGTAAAGTGTCAAGAAAATAAGAATCCTAATCTTAGTGCACAGCTACTATCTAATCACAGAACAATAAATCAATAAAATGAACAAGAGAGCACTGCCAAGTGAGCATTTTTTTTCATTAATAATCTTCAACATAAACACCATGTAAAAAATATATACGTAAATACAGAATATTTGCAACACAGTCGAATGACATAAGATTTGGTGTCTCAATTTAACCAAAGTCTCAAATTCCTGCCTTGGAAATTGTTAATTAGAACTACAGCAGAAACCAACTAAAATTCACAACTCTAAATGATTTATGAGTTCTTCCATATGCAACGTTTAAAAACATTATGCTTAACAGATCACCTCCCCACCATGTAACACATCCTTTCCCAAGGCTTGAACTGATAAGTTCTTAACTCAAAAAACACAGTAGAGAGAGATACACTAATCCAGTATGGAAACAACAAAAACAAGGATAGTTTTGATGGAATTTTATATCATGAACAAAGACTATACTAGCGCCACATGAAAGCAGAAAAAGACAGCTCCAGAAACTAAATTAATTCTCCCCACCTCATATTCAAATCTCTGGTACGAGATTAGGAAGTACAATAGGCAGTCTGTGTTTGGGATAAGTATACCATGTTAATTTGAAATTATCATATTAGAGCTTTTATTACTTTATTAATCAACCTCAGTCTAACCACTTTACTTATCAAATTCAGTTGGTAATTTTCCATGACTTGAGTACGTAAAGTTTGTAAAGGATTTTTTTCCACCTTTCCACCTTCAACATCACTATGGTCCTGATGATAACATACCAGCTTTGATATTGAGCTTGCCTAACTTTCAATCTCTTTATCCTCTCCACATTTTTTACTGTCTTTTTCTTCTATGGCTAACAGAGATAGGGTCTGGCTAAAAAGAAAAAGCTCTATTTCTGTATTTAATCTCTGGAAATACTATTATACCCTTACAGTTTCTCATCAGAGACAT
>NW_010354662.1:0-1252 GCF_000700745.2 Antrostomus carolinensis | reverse complement strand
TGCCAGCCCAGTGCCACCACCACTCCTGTCCCATGCACCCAGGTCAGGAGCAGGAGGAAGTGCGTGAAGTGACTCTCTCTACGCAGAGGCTGCGTGTGCTCCCTCCAGCCGTGCTGAGCAACCCCGCGCTGGAGAGCCTTGACCTTGACAGGAACAAGCTCAGGAGCATCACCGGCATTGCTAAGCTTTGCAAACTGAAGAAGCTGATACTCTCCAAGAACGAGATTGTGGACTTTCCCAATGAAATCCAGAGCCTGGTCTGTTTAGAGAAGCTTGAGCTGAATCAGAACCAAATCCGGGTCATCCCAGAGGGGGTTTTCTCCTATCTCCCCAGGCTTAGACACTTGCGGCTGAACAACAACCGTCTCAGTGCCCTCCCCAGGGACCTGGCAGCTTGTCAAGGCAGCCTCCAGTACCTCAACATCTCCAACAACCTGTTCCGGACCTTCCCCCAGCCTGTCCTGCAGCTGGCACGCTTACAGGAGCTCCACGTGCAGAATAATGCCCTTCGCCAGCTCCCCAAGGAGCTCTTCCAGGGGCAATCCCTGAGAATGTTCAAGGCCAACGGGAACCCCCTCCGGGAGCCACCCAGTGAAGTGTGTGCTGGTGGCATCCAGCAGATCCGTAATTACTTCAACCAGCTTCAACACAGTTCAGGGCAGGAGGACAAGAGGGTCAAGACCATGTTCCTGGGGGCCTCATTGGCAGGGAAGTCCACCATCTGCAAAAGCCTGAAGCAAGGGCAAACCAAACTGGTTCCCAAGGAAGAGCGAACGGTTGGGATAGAGATCAGTGAGTTCCAGATTGAGGACTTCACATTTCTCTTCTGGGACTTTGCTGGCCAGTTGGAGTACTACATGACTCACCATGTGTTCATCACCCCACAGGCGCTTGTCATCCTCGTCATCAATCTCCACATGTAAGTGCTGAGCTGGTTTAGACTCAAGAGTGGAGTGGGAGAAGAAAAAAGGGACTGGGGAAGCTTTCACCTGCTTGGGTTCACACTATTTCCATTGGACCTCAATGCCTGGTCTTCTCGCTGCTGGAGTAGCTAGCTCTCCTTCTCCCCCTCCTTGCAGATCATTCTTAATTAAGCCACTAAATCTGTCATCACCTTACCAAAGTCCTCTGTTTTGAGGGACAGCATTAACTCCTGATGTTACAGTTGATCCCCATCTCAATGGCTTTGCTGTCTGCCTGGGAAATACTTCTATGAGCCCTCCTGTATCATAGAATCATAGAATGGTTTGGA
>NW_010354661.1:0-1260 GCF_000700745.2 Antrostomus carolinensis | reverse complement strand
TTTTCCTGTTGGAATAGGTCTGCTTACAGTGGGAAGAGTTTCTCTGTGTTACAGTTACAACCCCACAGACTTCAGTATCAGTATGATTAAGATTTTTCTTCTTCAGTCAAGAACTTAGGGTAGCAGCCTTATGAAGAATGCTAGAATAATTTGGATATCTGCACTGCAGGCATACGTGAAATAATTACATCTTGAAGTGACCTGTAATTGTTCAGTAGCAGCACAGTGTTTAAGAAACAATTCCAGGCTTTATCTGGAAGACAGAGAGACAAGACTCTTAACTATCTTTCATAAGGGGGATGTTTTTGATTATTGCATGCCAGTAACAAGTTGTAGATTTTCAGCTATGTGAGTTCATTCTGTGCTTTGTATAAAGTATATTACAACTGTGCGTCTTTTATTAATTACAGGCAGATTTTGATCCAAAAATCAATTGCTCTCTTCTTGAACAACAGATAAGGAGTATGATTAAATCATGCTTCTGACTGAATGTGAAGTGAAAATGTGGTAGATCAACGCTTCTCTTGAGGTGTCTCGATGCATTTCTGTTCTTGTGACACTGCAAATCTAGTCTGAATTTGAGGAAAGGATTAATTTTCAATTGAGACTATGTTTGTAAGATATGTACAATCTGTTTTGCTCATTATACTGTTTAAAAAAATTGTTTTTATATAGTAAACTCAATCTCCTCCTGTTTATTTAAAATGAACTCTTTATTGCATAGCTCCCAAATTATGAAAGCTTTGTAAGCTTTATTTTATGAAGACATACTTGACTGTCAAAGCATAAAAATTTTCAGGAATTTGCCTAAATATGTGTATCCCAATGATCTCTCTACTCCTCTTGCTGACTCTAAGCTGTATGTGCAATACTGTTTTGCATTTCAAATATTTAAAATTTTACAGACTATATGGAATACTCTATATTTAGAATATACAGGATTTATAAAAATAACTTTACATGAGCTCCTACTGTAACTCTGTATGGCTGAAAATTCTGAAGTGATCAGTTAGTAAAAGTTACTTTCTCACTAAAGCGATGAAAATATATGACTAGAACCAAAACAGAAGCTATGTAAGATGTGTAGTCTTCTTTGGACTCTTCATATGCTCTTTTTTAAAGCTTACCAACAGTTATTTCAATTGTTTTAGTTGTTCAGTTAGTCCACAAATAAATTAACCATAACAGATTCATCAGTTTGTCAGGCTTGCTATCCTTCTTCTCCTTTACTTATTCTATTTTCTCTCTCTCTTTTTTTTT
>NW_010354660.1:0-1253 GCF_000700745.2 Antrostomus carolinensis | reverse complement strand
AGAGTGTGGAGTGTTTAATGGAGATAGGAGCTCAAGTCTTAACATCTCACAGCAAAGCCTCATCAGATACTCCTAAGCCTTAACCACAGCGTGGAAATCCTGTGGGACACTTAACATTCGCTCTTTCCTTTCTAATCCTTCCCCTTACGGAGTCACTCAGCACTACTGAAGTTTAACCACAATGTATTAGCACACACAGCTTTGAAAAAAGAATTTAGAGACGGAAATCAGAGCTTTAGAAGAAGAAACGTGGGAGGAGGTAGAAGATGAGAGAAGAATGCACAGCAATGCTATGGTCCTGCTGCTTGAAATAAAGTTGGCCTTAAAACCACTAGAGGACCACCCAGTTTGGGGTGTGTAATGGGTAGGGAGCAGGATGTGATAGGTCTGAGTGTATGTCCAAGCAGCCCACCCATGGCTGATACGTGCCTAGAAGAAAATGAAAGCATCCCTGGAGGGATGTCCTGGGGACATCCCATGTGGAGTGGACCCATCCAGCCACAGGCACAAAGAGTATCTTTCAAAGGGATAAGGACAGCAATGGGTGCTGTGCTGCAAACCCTTTCTAAAGTTGTTGCCAACTGTGCTGATAGCTCACTTTTTGGTCTGAAGGTCAATGGAGTCCTCTCTTTATACAGAGAATTGGCTCTCCTAGAGAAGGCCCTCAGATAAACCATGCCCTTGATTGACCCAGTTAAGCTATGTGATGATTGGAGTGCTCCTCTGGGATGGTTGATGAGTGCTAACATGGAAAGCTCTTGGAGTTTTTCCAGCTCTCCTCCTCCAAAAAGACCACCTTTCTCCTTGGTCGGTGCTAAAGGAAGCAGTTGATCTAGTCATCACATGAGCCAGCTGCTCATTTGTGAGTTTGGGCAGTCATGTTGTTGTCCCTTCACAACAGTTAATGAACTAATTTTGGAAAGAAGAATTGTATCACATACACCTGAATTCATACTTCATCCTTCCATAATGACCTTCCACTCTCTAAAGAGAAGAAATTCCTTTAGCTTTTACATTATTTGCTCTCAAACATTCATGGAAAGAAGAAAAAACAATTAAACTTCAGAAGCCCATCTTCCACCAGGCAAAAATACCTTTCCATCAACACCAACCTCCAAAGCAGTCACAGAAAAAGAAAATATCAGCTTTGAGTCTTCTATTTACAACTGGAATTAAGACAAACTGAGGGATCACCAAGATAAGACATTACTGTTCCCCTTCATCTGAAGAGAAGGACTTGGGAGTGTTGGTGA
>NW_010354659.1:0-1267 GCF_000700745.2 Antrostomus carolinensis | reverse complement strand
TCTGCCTATAGAGGGCCTCATCTGCTCAGTCATCCTGGTCGGGTGGGAATGCTGCACAGACATGTGCTGGGAGTCAGCGCAAAGGGAATGGTGGAGAAAAGGTCAAGTATTGGCACTGGGAAATGTCATGCCAGTTCAGTGTCTGCAACAGGATGCGGGCAGCCACAGTACTGAGCAGTGACTCTCTTTAGAGACCATGAGGGTACCCTCACTCCCACAAACCTGCTCTTCCCCTCCAGCTTTCCAGAGTGGGAGTCATCCTCTGAGGGTAAGACAAGACAAAGTGCCCCTTGCTGAACCTCCACCATTTCCTCCACTGACACCACCCCTGATCTGCACCCAAGGACATATGGCAGCAGCAGCAGTTAACTCCTGTTCTGCTTCAGACATACCCCTTTGATGACTCGAATGCAGTCGGCTCCTGGGATCTTCCTCGTGCCCACATGAGCCTCACTGAAGAAGTCAACTGTCAGCCACTTCTGGTGGCACAGTGTGACAAGATCCTGTGGGTGTGGTGCACAAAGAAGGGGGGTGCCACCCTTCCCCCAGGGACGATGCCTTTCTGGTGGAGAGCACTAGAAAAGGCTAGAAAACACCCTGAGAGCACCCTTAGTCACTGCGCCAGGGGTGTGACAACATAGGGGGTAAAGCAGCCTAATTCTACTGACCTGTTCTTCTCTCTCTAGTCTTCCCTTTCTTCTGAGGGTTTCTGTCAGCCAGGTTTGGTCCTGAGTTCTTGTAGATGCAAACAGAAACGCTTCTGTTATGGTCTAGGAACTAACTCACCCAGGAGCTATTTTTCAGAAAGGGCTATGGTTACTGGTCTGACATAAGCAATGCCCAGTTTCCCTGTGCTCACCTCTTGAGCACAGGGATGCAAACAAGGCATTGCTAAGACTCAGAGTAACTCACATCAGGCAACTGAATGTGAAAATGAGCATAAAGTGGGGGGCTTTTCACTATTTCTTTTTCATGCCTGTATTTTCCTCACCACAGGGAGGAAACAGAGACTCTACAGTCCTTGCAGTCAAATACAGTTCTGCAGAACAGGGGGGAGAAGAAAGAGACTTGAACAGGGAATTTTCAAATCTGTGAAGAATCAAGTGGAAACAGCTGCAAAGCGTAGCATCCATTTACAGAAACTTACACCTGACAGTGCTGAGTAGTAGAAGTGAGTATTACAGAGAACCAGAGAGCACTGCAATCAAAAGGGTAATCAAGGCAGACAGCGCTAACTGCACATTTTCACCTGACTGCCTTAAAAAAA
>NW_010354658.1:0-1269 GCF_000700745.2 Antrostomus carolinensis | reverse complement strand
GACATAGCAGAACAGTCTGATCTGCAAGCACATCCCTGTCCTGAGCTGCCCAGGGGGTGGGAGGTACACCTGAGGACATCAGGATGAGGAGCAAAGGGGAGGGAGTGTCTCTACATCTCAGACCAGCCTCCTGCCTTTCTGTGCTCCCAGCTCTTTCTAAGGAAGCTGGTGGAAGAGGCAAGACAGTTACTGTGAAGGTTTTTGCCATAAGGGCACACATCCTGGTTGGCAACCCCTAGATCTCAGGAGCTGCTGTAAATCTCAGGGAACCCCTAATTTAATGTTGATTGTGCTGGTCAGATCCTAAGTGGAGCAGGACTGCATGAGGATCCGCTTCATTTGCTTTCACTGCATGTTCCCTGAGACATTTGCTACTGTGAAAATCTCTTCTGGTGTTTGTTTCTGCATTATTCCTTCCCTGTATGTGGCCCAGACAATGTCTGGTTTTCACTGTGTTGCCCAACCCCTGGCTCTTTGCAAAGTGGAAATGGTTCATGTGCAGAAATAAGGAGTGTAGTGTTATTGGCGGTGGTATCAGCACTGAGATCTGAGAAGCCAGAGAAGGAATGGCAGGGACACTTGACTCCCTTCAGGTTATGGAGGAAAACTTGAGCATTGAAATGGGGAGAGGGGAGAGAGCCCAGGGGCAGGAGAGCAGGTGAAATCTTTCTGTACAGGAGCAGCGTTAAGAGTTTGCAGCAGCAGGACACAAGTCGTGCATCCCTATGAGGCAGACAAAGTGTTGTTGGCTTTCAAGGTGGTGAATGTGCACGGGCCAGGGGCAAGGGAGAACCATCCCTGGAGGCTGTTGGTGCTGATGCAAGGGTATCTCAAAGCTTGGCATCTAGGCAGCAACACAGAGCTCTTGCCAAGTTCACTGCCTCAAAACAGTGCTCTTACCACACTGGGATCCCTGGCAGCCACCTCTGGGTTCAGGAGGCTTTATAAATCTCCTGTCTTCCTCCAGCCTTAACAGCAGCTTAGGAGAGCACAAGTCCTTGATCACCAGCTGGAGCAAGCACTTGAGCAATCCTTTCTCTCATCCTGAGGATGAGGTGTGGGCTCTGGATCTGGGAAGCCAAGCCAAGCCAGAAAGATCACACAGATGCCCACCTGCACGTCTCACCCCTGGCTGGGACTCTAAACAACTGTGATAAGGAAAGGTCTGGATCGCTCTTTCCATTATGGGGGAGATGGGGATGCCAAAAGTAATTACAGTTTGTGCTGTGCTTTGAAATCCTCTGATTCCTCAAGCGTTGGCTCGTCATG
>NW_010354657.1:0-1268 GCF_000700745.2 Antrostomus carolinensis | reverse complement strand
TTCTATGATTCTATGATTCTATGAAATATAAGACAGTGCTATTCTCAGATATGTATAATATGGTTTTCCCTCAAGACGTGAGGAACTTCCTTCAGATGCCATAAGATTTATAAAATTTTATTGTTAACTACCTTGTTTATGTTTTATAGCATACAGTCTGGCAGATGCTTGTAGATTCACTTTGACTGAGGAAGCATGATCTTTAATTCACTTTGTAGACCTTTTGCCTAGGTATGACAAGTATTTCCACTTTCATCTGACTGAAGTAATACAGCTCAATAAATAGCTAATTTCAGATATATTATCCAATTTTTTTCAAGCAGTGAAACAGAGGACAGCAACAATTGAAAAGAATAGGAGGAAAAGGAGGAATTGGAGGGTCCTATAATATTTCAGATCTATTTGAATATGTCTTATTCCTAGGGATCTAGGGATTCCTAGACATCATCTTTCTAGCATGTGAAAAAAAAATCTCCTATAAAGAATCATTGGATAATGTTACTTGCTGTGAAAGCTTGACTCAAAATAACCTTACAAAGCTAACGCTGGAAAATATATACAAACTATCCTTATGCTATGAATGTATTATATTCCTGAAATTACATCATTTAAAAGTACAATACTTATTATTCTAATTTGGTAATTAGTTTTACACTTTAAATTCATATATATTAAATGGTATATAGATGATGTACTTACCATTTTTTCTCTCTGAGGAATCTAAAGAAACTTATGGCGTTCCGTGTTCTCTTATACATTTAAATGAAAGTTCTTCTTTGTGTAAAACTATGTATCCTTCATGATTATTGTATCTGGACTCTTAATTAGGGAATGCAAGGGATTAAATCTTAGCTCTCACTGCATGCCATACAGGAGTAAAATCTATAGACACCTGCTTCCAGTCCATGTCTCTTTTTATCTTTCCTCTTGTCTTAAAATATAAAACATAGCTGGAAACATTTAGTGAACTTCTGAACTAAGGAATTTTGCCTTTCAGAAGATAGAAATTGATTTTCCTTATTTTTACTGTGTGAACACTCTGAGTGCATTCCTTCTTCCTCTCGATGGGAGGTGTTCAGTGAAGCCAGCAGTGCAGGATAAGAAGCTCCTGCCTTCAGGGCATGAGAAAGAGCAAATTTGTGTTAGAGCAGTTTTCCCTTATTTTGGAAGGAAAGAACCTGAATCAATCAATAATGAAAAAAGGGATAAGAAGTATACTGTTCTGATGGAAAACAATATAGAATCATAGAATCATTTAGGCTGGAAAA
>NW_010354656.1:0-1268 GCF_000700745.2 Antrostomus carolinensis | reverse complement strand
CTTCTCTTCACTTTCATTTCCCCAAAGGTCAGTGCTAATAGGAGACCCCTCTTATTGCTCATACATACTGCAGCATCCTCACCAGCCTGCCTGTTTCAGAGACCCTGATACCAATTCAGAGCCTAAGCTGAGAGCGCAAATAGTGTCATCTCCACAGCTGATTACTTTAATGAGACCTTCTATCAGTACCAGAGCATGACAGGTGGGAGGATCTGCTGCAAATACCATGTTTGCCTCTAGACATGAATCTATGCCCTTCTTGCTAAAGGGAAATAGTAGCACCAGGTATTTGTTTTCCATGCTCCTCTCTGCCATGCTTAATGAGATCTTGGCTCTGCAGGCTCAGAGTTGACTTTTTCCAACAGTTCTTCCAGCTTGGCCACATGGCCAGAGAAGGCACAGTCTGAAATCACTCAGGGAGCTGTGCCAAAGCTATTTCTAACTGGTTTTGTGCCACGTTGGACCCATATGCCGGATCTGAAGAGATGCTCACAGGAGGAGTTACTGGAGATAGAGAACTGCTTCAGCTCTTCTTGAGCAGAGTATGCCCAGAGCCAAGTGGAGACTCTACCTCACTTCGCAAAGTACCTGGTCTCTTGGGCATCCATCCTGCAAGTGTGGTCCTGGGCTCCCTTCCAGAGTGAACCAGTGGCTCACTGCAGGCAAAAATCTGGGCAAGTTGACAGGACAATTTCACTGGGATAGTCTCCAGAGAGACACAAAGCACATGCTGCACTAACTGTGTCCAATGCTGTCCCAACAGACCTTGCTCACTCAGATAATTTTCTCTCATACTCCAGGTCATAAAACACATACCCTGGCATCAAGCTTTGAAAGTAACACCCTGAGGGGCATGGCACACTGTGCTGCCAAACAGCATAGCTTCACTGGGACCACATATTTTGTCAATGTCACTGGCTTCTCCTACACATAGTCCAGCAGAAGACAGACCTGGATCACAGGGAAGTGTTGTTCTGTTGGGTTTTTTTTTATCCTCTGAAAGGAATGTGCCCTCTGAACATGTTCATATCCTCTGAACATACAGATTTTGTGCCCTCTGAACAAGCTCATATCCTTTGAACATACGGATTTTGTTCTCCTTGACATGCCTGCTCACTGCACTGTCACTGTCACTTTTGAGATGAGACTCACCAATCCATCAACAGTAGAAGAGGTTGAGGACACTCAGAATCTCACCCTGCTTCTATCCACCTCATCAGTTTGTGCTGGATAGATTTTATATATATTTATATATATGTATATATATA
>NW_010354655.1:0-1264 GCF_000700745.2 Antrostomus carolinensis | reverse complement strand
ACAGGGTCCCCTTAGTTTGGGTGAAAGAACTGAAGAAAGAACTTGAATCTGGCAAAGGATGAGTATCATACTTAAACCTGGTAAAAACAGTGGTATCAAGGTGAAAAACTTGTCAGGTAAACTCAGTGTCCAGTGATTTAACACCACCAAAAACAACAGTGAAAAGAAGCCACCATCCCTTATCAGCAATTTCCAGAACACTACTTGATTTATTCCAGGTACAAGAGAGCTCACTAATTACAACCTCAAGAATGTGCTCTGGGAAATTGATATAGATGAGCCATCTATCCTCCTTAACAAATTTCCACACCTTCTGGTATACTCTCTGAAACTTTTCCCATGGCTAGGACATCAATATCTCCACAGCATGTATTCCTATGACTAATGAAAGGTAGATTAGGCTGCATGTTTAGCATAACAGCCAAACATAAAGAATGCAATGTCCCCCATTCCCAATCACCGACAACATAAAAAACAATTAAAAGGAAAAACCAGACATACAAATGCACTGTTTCCTCCCTAGGATAAGATGTAGAATCCAGAAAGAAAGCCCTTCATTGCCCTTTCTGACTTGTCTTTCTGCGCTGCACCCCACAGGACGTGCACAGGATACTCACCCACCAATGTGGTCATTCTCTTGGTCATCACTTACATCATCACTGTGTACTTGAGTTGTTCACTGGGTCCTCACATTTTAGTGCCTGGATTAAATATTCTTCTCTTCACATCCAGTCCTCAGTTTTGCTCTGATGTGCTACAGGTGATTTTTAATTAAGGAACTTTTGCTGTTTCTAAAATACAAGTGGGTGCTAGAGATCTTTGGCTTTTAAAATGTATCTGCTACTGCTTCTGCTGATTTATCTTGGCTGAAGAAAAGTATATCTCCAGTCTTCATCTGTCTGAGACCATAGGATTCACTCACTCCAACATCTTCATCTCTTGTTCCATCGTTTCAGGCATTATTCTTAGTGGCAGTATCTCACTCACTTCTTTTCACTTCCTTTGTTTACAGAGGAGATGCAATTGCAGCTAGCTGTCTAGCCATCCACACATGAATAGATGTTCCCTCCCTTGCCCCAAACACTATTTCTGAAGCTCGTGTTTTCCACTCCAGGTTCCCTTTGAGGTGCTGGAGTGATCATGATCTCATTTGTCTAAATAGAGTTGTTGATGGTACACTCTTGGTCTTTCTAGCTACCTCCCTCCCCATTTCATGCACAGTTTGGAATTCAGATAAACAAACAAAAAAGAATAGGGAAAAAAA
>NW_010354654.1:0-1265 GCF_000700745.2 Antrostomus carolinensis | reverse complement strand
TGGTCGCTTAGCCCAAGACGGCCTCTGACCATCACATCTCCCACCCATCCTTCTCTGTTGGTAAACAGCAGGTCAAGTTCTCAAACACTAGGTCCATGTGACTATTTTTTAAACTAGTTTCCTAAGAAAATGTCATGTTCTGTCTCATTTTCCCAACAACTTTTTACTTCACTGGCAGATTTTAACTAAAACTGCAGATAAGGAGCAGTATCCAAAGATGTAAGTTTTATGACAGTAGGTACCCAAGCAGAGAAGGGAGAACAGTAGCCAAGGATATGATAATATTACCTTTACCATGATAATCTCTTAACTCATGTGCAAAGAATGATTCAGGGGCCTTTGTTAATGTGTTAAGATCAGTTTCTGAGCGATTGTTTTCTTCACTAATTTTGTTTGTTTATTTTACAGACAATTGATGGTAGAATGTGGCACCAAAAGAGCTTATGGCTCCACCCCATGTGCCCTCGAGTTGTAAATGCTCATGATTTGCAATATATCCCTTCTGCCTAGTGTATTGGATCTGCAGTAAATCGTGCAGACTGCTTCACACCAGTAAGCGGGCTGTATCTTTCAAGCCGAAGTCTCTTATGATGCTACAAAGCACAACTCACATTTCCTTGTTGCCAGGGCCAAATACTAGACAAAAGTATGGGCAGAAATGTAACCGCTCTCAGCTCTGGTCTATTGATCCTCTCCTTTTATGATGTGGATCATCTTAGGCACCAACAGTCTTCAGCATCATTAGAGGCAGGCACAGGGTAATTTTAGAGAGGTGATCTGATAGCACTGAGGTTGCTCCTGGATGCAGAGTTGTCAAGGAGGTGGGATTCAACCGCTGCTTCTAGATAATTTTTAAATCTCCTTTTGGTATCAGATCTTGCCTTTTTGGATTGTTTAATAAAACACAGAAGGAGCATGCAACATTATTTGGATGTGGAGATGTGTTATGTATTTACATATATAAGTATGCACCCATGGGACATGAGTTTTCCATCGCCTGCAGCTCTCCCTTTCTGGGTGCCAGTGTACCGTGCCTTTATCCAACCTACGGCTGGCCAGCTCTCCATACGCTGCCAGCTGTCACAGAACGGGGAGGAGCTCACAGAACGGGAGTCCCAGCTCCACTTGAGGCCCATTTCTTCCGTGAACAACTCTGTGTCGGCACGCAAGAGTTTCTCACGTCGCTTGGGAGCTGCCCCCTCTCCTTCGCCGTGCGAAAGCCGCTCCCTGCAGCGCTGCGGCTGGTGCGGGACAGCCCAGCCCAG
>NW_010354653.1:0-1260 GCF_000700745.2 Antrostomus carolinensis | reverse complement strand
AATGCTTTGCATCTGTGTATAGGCTTCCTTCCTATAATCCAGCAAGAAGTTTTTCATGTTATCAGCATATTTTGATCTGCACAAGACTATTTAGCTCTGCTTTACTGACAGCTCTGTGATGACATACCTTCTTGCTTTGCTTTTCACAATCCAGCTTGACAGAGACATGTGGGAGGAGCTGTGTATCTGCCTCACAAACAACAGTTCTATTAAAAATATATCAGAATTATGTGAAAGATTAACTTATGAGATTGTCTTTGCAAAAGTTCTGTGTTCAGTTACCATTAACCTGAAAGTATTTTGTAAAAAACCTTTCACATATCAACATGAAAAAGGCTGAAACATGCATTATATGACATGTGCAAAAGCAACGAGAAAAATCTTGTCTCTACTCTTCCATTGCTAAATCCTCCTAATCTTGAGAACAGGTAAAATATATAGCTCATGGAACCTAGGGAGAGCTTACTCCTTTTCTTTTAATGGTTGATCTACAGAGCTGGGGCTGATAGCAAAGTGACAGTTTTCCTGCCTCAGTTATCACTGGTTTTTCAAAAATCTTATGTATTTTATGGTGTTTTTCTAATAGCAGAATTTTCTAGCTTTATTGATGAACCCTTGGGGAAGTCTTGTTGAAGGAAAGCTGGAAAATAAAATCAGCTGTTTGAGGTTTTTTTTTGTTGTCTTAACTCTTCTTAAAGAGTTAAGAAATTGTCTACACTATTATTCTTCTAAATGCAGAGAGTGTTTTCTGCAAGACTGAAGTATACATGGAACCTCCGGTATCACAGACAAAACACTCCATTTACAATACGAGTTTCTAAGAATAATAGTATCTGTTATAGTTAAAAACATACAGGGTAGTACATACTTTCTCTTTGTTCCTTTTTGTGAACAGAGCTGGCAAATACTTTTGGGTCTCCTGTCAGAAAAGAATTGCTAAAATTTTTCCATACTTTTAATCCAAACAGTACAATTTGTTTCTGTAATATTCCCCTACAAGAAATTGAAAGTTGAAAGTGAGTTAGAGCTTTTCACAGCTTTTCTACTGATTGTTAATGCATTTGACTAAGAAAAGAAAAATAATTTCTCCAATGTGCCTGGAGCATAGGAGTTAGCTGGGGTGTAGCTCACACTCCTGGCTGCCCTGCAGCACTGTAGCAGCTCTCCAGCACCCTGCATTGGGTACACAGCACCAGGGAAAAGAAAGATGAGTTTTTTTCAGTAGCAGGTAAATCTCAAGTACCTCAAAGGGGAACAGGA
>NW_010354652.1:0-1264 GCF_000700745.2 Antrostomus carolinensis | reverse complement strand
TTAGGGATTGGAAGGGATCTCAAAAGATCATGATTATAGATAAAAAAATAAAAAAAAAAAATTAAAGATTTAAAGATTTAATTTTATTTTATTTTTTAAAGATTTAAAGATTATAGATAAAAAAAATGGATAAAAAGATATGATTATAGGAAACACGCAGCCTATTAATTATTATTCCTCTTGCTGGCTATCAGATTGAATGCCACAGAAGGGGAAGAAAAGAGTAGAAGAGGAGGAGGGAAAGAAAGAAATCCAACCTTCCTGTAGAAACTTTTGAAAGGCCAAGAAACCACCTGTAGTCAGGCAATCCCAGCTCTGATACCCTCAACACAGCGCTTTGTGCCCCAAAATGGAGCAGTACCCCCTCGATGGAGGGGATGGGGCTGCCCTCGCTAGCCAGAGGGATAAGCTGCTTCCCAGCAGGATTTCCTTCACCCATCCCCAGCAGCTGGGTTCCAAATCTCCTCTCAAAACCCTGCCAGGCTTTCCACTCATGCTTTTTAACCGTCAGCCACCACGCAGCCCCTCGTTGTGCACGTCCCTACTCAGTGTTCTGCTCTCTGAATTCATTTCCAGCTTGGAAATTAATTAATTTCCATTAATGGGAAGGAGTTGCAATTCCTTCTCTACTCTAGTTTTCACCCTGGAACAACTATTTTAAAAATAACAATAAAACCATTCAGCTAACTGCAAACCTAACAGATAGCAGCTTACAAATGGCAAAGGACAAAAAAATAAACAGTCAGGCTGTCACTACCAGCAGCTCCTGAAAGCAGAAAGTAAATCCTCTCACCTTTTACTCTGCCTGCACACGTGCATGTTGGATTTGAATTTTAAATTGTGTCTTTCTGATAGGGGAATTTAAAGTTACTCACCAAGGCTCAACTGAAACCTGCTCTGAATCTGCTGCCTGGAAAAAAGCAAACTTTTGTTTCTTTCTGGCTGTTATAAGAAAAAATATCAACATCCCCAAGTGCAGCTGAGCTCAGCCAAGCCCCTCTCAAGCCCACGGGAACACATTTACACCAGGGAATTGCCTGACTGATTACAGGCAAGGACTGCACGCTCAAGGCTGCCATATGCCTTTCCTTATGTATTTCGTTGGATAACCTTTATCTTCCTTTCCAGTGCTTCTAACTGGGATTTCAGGAATCTTTTAACATTTTTTTTTTCCCTTTTTTACAAAAATATATAAATAAAAGCCAAGCCAGCCCCAGCAGCTGAGGATAATCCCTCAGTAAAGGGTCGCACACCTGCACGCTCG
>NW_010354651.1:0-1264 GCF_000700745.2 Antrostomus carolinensis | reverse complement strand
AACCCAAACCAGTCTGGGATTCTATGAACTCCACACTTCAGTTTCTCAGTCACCTGTGCCTAACACAGGGTTTGGGTTTGTACCATTTGATCAGCAGCTGTTTGAAGCAAGGAGACCTTGTGTCTTGCTTGCAGTGGTCAGCCCAAGGGATCAAGAGCAGTGTGGCATAAGGAGTGGCTGCACAACAGGCTCCCACACTCCACGAGCATCACCAGGTCTCGCACAGACCAGTCGTATCCACATCCACAGAGAAACTACGACCACATACAACCTCCTCTGCCCTCTGCAAGTGGTAAAGATGAGAGGTGGGGAAAAGTAAGAAAAATATTAGCCAGCCCTGATATTTCAGCATAGGATAAAAATATAAAGCACACTATTTCCCCTGCAATGTTACTATGGTGATTTCACTAAGGACAAAATAGCACCATGTTTGGCAGAGCCGTGGTTATGAACCAAAGCTCGCGAGCAAGATCCTCATCTGCCCATTAAACAATACCAGGGTTGGTGAATAATAATCAAAAAGGCAATTACACAACAGATAGACGATCAGAGCTCACCCCGCTAAGCGTGAAGGTCAAACACATTACATCAACCAGGGATCAGCTCGCTGAAAACCTGCAACTTGGTGTCCAGAATCATTCCTTCTAGAGGTATTAATAATGAAAAAGATTGCCAGTATTACTTCATTTACTTAGCCCAACATGAAATGCCTGGCACAAATATTGCACTCCATCACATGCAAATTGCCTCCATGCAGTAGATCGAACCATATAAAACTACCCCGCTGTAGAAAATACATATATATATGACTATATTCAAATGATATATTCAAACAGACTTTCCACACTTTATAAAGATGTGGGGAATTTTGCTAACTGTTTAGAGCTCCACATTACAGAGAATTTATGACCCAAGTGTACACATTTTGCCAGTTAATGCTATATTGCAAATCACTCTTTCAAGTAAAAGGCAGGCGGAGATGCTGCGACTGCTGTGGTTTTGTAATGGTTTCCCTGTTGGGGATGTTTCTGAGTCTTATTTTTGTGCCAGAATTTTCTTGATTTACTTTCTGCCAAAGGGTAGATATTTCTACCAAATTCTTAGGTTAACTTGCAGGTGTCACAAATATAAAGGAAGAAAAACGAAACTAAGGTCCCAAAGCTCTGGTAGAGCAAAGGCTCACCTGGCTGAGCTGGGATGATGTGCTTCTTATTCTTGAACTTAGACCTTTGGCTCATAAACTACTTTTATATATATTTATATA
>NW_010354650.1:0-1261 GCF_000700745.2 Antrostomus carolinensis | reverse complement strand
AAAAAAAAAGAAAAAAGAAAAAAGAGAAAAGCAGCTCTCTAGACTGACTCAGATCTGAGGCTACATTGTGGTTCGGCTGTGGCTGCAATTCTAAAGGGAGAAAGGCAGCACAAGCGAATAAAAGGCAGTTTGCTTTTGGAGCAAGTTGCTGTTATATAATGTAACTCTTGTATGAAAGCACGGCCACTGCCGCTTTGTCGAGAAAAGACACAGCTCGGTAAGCTCGAAGGGCCAGATGGATCTTGGGGCTTGTTCTCCCAACAGCTGCTGCCAGAGAATGGAAAAAAGAAAAAGAAAAACAACAACAAAAAAATCCCAACAAGTAAGGAAGAAATCCCGGCGCACGAGGGGCAGGCAGGGAGGTGGGGGCAGACCAGATGGTAGTTCAGATTGTGCCTGCCTGGACGGGCAGTAAGAGAAAAATCAGTATGTCAAAAACATCTATGCAAACTTATGGATCCCTCAAGAAAGACACGTTCACGGAAGAAAAAATGCCTACAGGTTTAAGGGGAGAAGTTTTCTCCAAGTTGTTATCATCCTGCTTCCTGGGAAGCCAGCAGCATCCTGGATCCAGCAACTGCCTGCACCCTCAGCTGATGCAGCAATTTCCAAAAAAGAAACGGGCCAAGGGAATTTGCCATTGACTGCTCTGGGACCAGGCCAATGAATGGCAAATGCTTTCATTCCCCTGTGTATTTCACATTAAAGCTCATTTCATAGTGGAAGCCTTGAAACGGCTGGTGGAAAGGGACTGTGTGAACCTCAGCTGACTACTGAGTGCCCGAAGTATTCCCCAATGTCCCCTGTCTTTCTCCCACGGTCCCCAACACTGGGCTGTGAGAGACCCCCCCAAGTTCTCAAGATGTTTCTTCTTCTGGGTACTTGAAAGAGAGAGATATGCATTTGATGCACGTGCAGATGGGGTCCTGACAGAGGTTCTGCCACCCGTGTCAGGGACTCCAGGGAGCAGAGAACTGGAGTGTGAGTCCATAAGCAGCTGAACATGCTGCTCCATATAGCCCAGCAGCTCCCGGAGCTTGATTTTACATCTGAGCACACTTTTCCTTGGCTCTCAAAAGTGCAACTCCTTCAGATCACCTACAACCTAAGGCTAAAGTGTAGTTTGCCATTAGATGGAAGCATTATGGGAGAAAGCAGTAACTGGCATTTATAACCAGGAGGCAGCAGGAGCACCAGAGGACACTGATGCCCTCCATTGCACCTCATAGACTCATAGACTCATAGAATGTTGTGAGTTGGA
>NW_010354649.1:0-1263 GCF_000700745.2 Antrostomus carolinensis | reverse complement strand
AGGTCACTTGTGTAATCCTGTCATGTCTGGGCAGTTAATTAGTAAAACTCATAAACTTGGAACTATTTCCTTGATTAGCTTAATTTGTGTTTGAATTTACATCAGTATTTGAAAACACATTAAAACTAATGTTTACAGAAGTATAACTTTGAAATAGATACACACTTAACAATAAAAGATAAAATAAGTTTTGTATATGATGGTTTTTAAAAAAAGTAGTAAATTGAGTATTTGTTTTCTTTTGTGTTTGTGTAACAGATATGCTAAGGATGATATGAATATCAGAGATCAGCCATTTGGTATCCAGGCAAGTTACATAAATTTCACTCTGTGGATGTCTTGGGTATATTTCAAATATTATCTAACTGCAGAACAGTCACATGGACTCTCTTAATTTTACCATCTGTTTTTCAGTGAGTTTAAAAGCTTCTCTTACGCCTAGTAACACAGACATTTCTGTAAATGTTAAGCTGTATTGTTAACTAGATGATACACATTTTATTTTTCCCTTTAGGTGCGGAATGTGAGATGTATTAAATGCCACAAGTGGGGTCATGTAAACACTGATCGAGAATGTCCCTTATTTGGCCTTTCTGGAATTAATGCGAGTTCAGTCTCCAGTGATGGTTCAGGTAGGCAGTGACTGTCTTAAAGGTGCTAGTTAAACATTTTGGGGATACTAATCACATTTCATTTTAGAAGGTTTATCATATTTCAAAGAGTTGATGAAATGGGGAAAATGCTTCTTTATTCCAAATGCAGGATCCACAATTTCACGTCAACTATTTCAAATGTCAGGTACCTAATTTTCTAATCAGTAACACATTTTAAAAAATTCTCTAATGACTGTTGCTGTAATTCTCAAAAACTCAGAAGCTGCAATGAGATTGTTTATATCAGAATGACAATATTTGTGTCACCAAAAAAAATTAATGTAATGCATTGTCAAAGACTGTCCCGGTTCAGATTCAGGCAGACTGCTTGGAAAAGCTGGAATATATCAATGTATCTTTGTTAATCACTTGGAAAAAATGAAAGATTTAGATTTTTTATATATGTAATTGTGCTTCTGTAAGTGGTCAAGCAGTTTAAACCTGGATATCCAAATGCCTGGTTTCCTTTCAGATGTCTTCTTGTTCCTTCGTGAACTACAGTTTTTTTTCCTCTATTAGCTTTCCTGTTACTTGAACTCACACAGCATTTAGTGTTAGATGACGTTTAAAGAAGTGGATGTAAACATTCAAATTGAGTAATTTTTTCCCT
>NW_010354648.1:0-1258 GCF_000700745.2 Antrostomus carolinensis | reverse complement strand
TAGTTTAATTAGAAGAGCCATCTCATCCTCATTCCCCTTCCATGATTTGAAGGTTCCTAGAGTTTGGAATGAGAGCTCTTGCAGGGAGGATTGTCTGGGGGTGGTGAAGAACTGAAGGGAAACTTAGAATGAGTTCTGCCATTGTGACAGCCAAGGCCAGTGGCTGTTGACATGGAGGTCCAGCCTTTTGTCTGCTTCGCTGTCTACCTTCCAGCTCTGCTTTGCTCTTTGCCATATTTTTCCATAGATGTATTATTTTTTTTTCATTCATCTGTCTGCTCCCTAGACTGGTCCTGACCACAGCTACACCAAGGAGAAGATCAAAATCGTGGAGGGGATATGCCTTTTATCCAGTGACGATTCTGAGTGGGATGACCTTAAGCAGATTCGAAGCTCCCGAGGAGGGATCCTCCGGGACCACGTCTGCATGAAGACAGACACGGTCTCTATCCAGGCTAGTTCTGGTTCCCTGGATGACACCGAAACTGAGCAGCTGTTACAGGAAGAACAGTCTGAATGCAGCAGTGTTAACACAGCAGCAGCCACTCCTGAACGGTGTGGCTCACTCCCAGACACAGGCTGGAAACACCAACGCAAGCCCTCCACGGAGAGCGAGGTCTAAAGTACACGGGACTTTGGAAATGCTCGTACCCTCCCTAGCCTCTGCTCTGCACAAAACCAGACAGGACTCTGCCTGCTAGGCAAGGAAGGGCACAGAGACCAGCCTCTCTTGTGAGGGGCCCAGAGACTGTGACTGCCTTTCAGCAAGGAGCTTGGGCAGCTATGCTGTTGTGATTGGAGAGGGAGGATGGGTGGGTTGGAACCCAGAGACCCTTTTGGCTCATTTTCACTGTCTGTGGTTTATTTATATGTTCCCTTTTCCTGGAAGCTGCCACATTAACTTTTGCAGTGACTCCTCTGGCCTGAGTCTGGTTCAGATTCTGTGTTCTCTGGCACCCTGCAGGTCCCATGCCGCCCAGCTCGTGGTCAACGCCCATGAAGAGAGCAAAGCTGCCTCATTGCTAGCTCCTGCTCACAGAAGTTCCCCTAGCCATTCCAGCACTAGCAGCACTCTTTGAGGCTTTGCATTGAGGGGTTTCTGACTTGAGAGAGGTCTTGGAATAGATTGGGGTATACTTTGGGGCTCAAGGGGACACTGACCCAGCATCAGGTCACCTTTAAAGGGCATAAAGAGGGTCACCACAGTTGCCGTGCTTCTTGAGAGCATCACTGTACTATCCCATCTGCTAGTAAAAAA
>NW_010354647.1:0-1252 GCF_000700745.2 Antrostomus carolinensis | reverse complement strand
AAGATGGGTAGATGAGATGCTGAGGGACACGATTTAAAGGTGAACTTGTCAATATTGGCTTTTTGGTTGAACTTGATGATCTTGAAGTTCTTTTCCAACCAAAATTATGATTCTATTGGGTTTCTCCCACATATGCTGGCTTCTCACCATGCTTAGCATATTCCAAACCCACTTCATTTCTCTTCTGTACCTCCTGTGAAATCCTACACGTGCTCAGAGCTCTTTGGGAGAAAACTGTGTCGCTTTCTTGCCTTTCCCACACCACTGAGCTTAAATAAAATACATTAAAAGTCCCTTTTCACTTCCCCAGGAGATAAGAAGATTCTTCTCTAGTGGATGCTGCCGAATACTCTGTTAAATATTTAATTTGCATTTTTCAACCAAGCTTAATAATAATTAAAAAATAACAACAACAAACAAACCCAACCTTCCTTGACAACAAGAATTTCTTCATGCTGAGAGTGTAACGAGCGAATTTAACGCCGATGAAGCAAAACAAGGAGCTCAGCACACCCTTTGTGTTACGGTTTGTCTGTCTGCAAGAGGAACTTGGTCATCTTTTGGGTCATCTGAGTGGTTTTTAAATCAGTTGGTCCATGATTCTTCCTCAAAACAAGTTCTGGGGTTCTGCAAGGTTGATTTATTTTATATATATATTTTTTTTTTGGTTAGTCTTAAGTGCTGACCAAATGGTTTCACAGTTATTATTAAATGAGGAGGGATTAGGAAATCGAGGATACACTCCCCCAAGTGTCCTTTTGACTCCTTGCCTAAATGAAGTGCTACTTCCTTGATGGGACTATTGAACTCTTTCAACCAAGAATGGAAATTCTTCAGCTAATTGGAGATGGACACTGACGTGAATGGCCCTCAATCGGCTTAAGCTCTCATTAATATGCAAATTGAGGTTTCCTCAATCACCAACAGCTTTGTTCCAACAAAGAAGAAAGAGTTGAGCTAAGCAGGGCTAATCTCACTGTAACTTCAGAGCATGGCTGTTTGGAGGTGGACTGGAGATCAGATGTGAGTCCTAATGAAGAGTATAAAAAATTCATTGCCTAAACTTCTAAGGCATCAGTTCAGAGTGAAAACAAAAAGCTGTTGTCCCTGTGAACTTCCACAGATGGTTTTGATCATGATTCTCATGCAGTTACATGGCCAAAATCTCCTTGGTGTTGGCATGTGTATGGTGGGCACTCATAATGAAGTTCTGCTTGAGGTTAGAATCATAGAATAGTTTGGGTTGGGAGGG
>NW_010354646.1:0-1259 GCF_000700745.2 Antrostomus carolinensis | reverse complement strand
GGCTTTTCCAGTTGAGACAATGCTGGGATTCTGTGATCAGTCAAGATGTTTTCACCATGTTGATTCCAGCCATATTTGCGCTGAGAGAGAGTGAGTGGTGTGCTTGGAGTGAAGAGCGGAGCTGAGTGAGGGCTCTACTGTATTTCTGTTTGATTCCTAATGAGAAATGATTAATTCATTCAGAGCATTAGGAAAACAATGGAAAATATCCTCCACTCTAGAAATCTGCAGGCTACGCCGTTGAGTCAGAAGCTGGCTCTCAGCGCCAGCACACATGTAAAAAGAGGACTTTTGTTTCTTCTGAGTAGCTTCATAGTCCTAGGACACCACAAATATGTTCCAGTTTGTCTGGGTGAAAACATTGAATCGGTCTCTACCAGACAGTGAATAACATTGCATTCTTTGGCTATTGTTTTTAAGTTCTCAGCCATAAAATGCATTAACAAGATATTTTTTGTTTAGCAACAAATACTTGAGGCACGTCAGGTATTTAAATTTAAATCGGAATTATTTTAAGGAAAGGCTTTGTTTTCTTAGCTGTCCTCTGAATGCAGCATTTTATTCACTCTCAGAACTGAATACTGCAAACGCTTGAGATATGATGGAGTAAATTTGTATGACTTCAAAAGGGGAACAAAGAACACACTTATATAACTCATCCAGTAGCTATAATTTGGTTACAAATACTGGTACAACACTTCAAACCCACTACCCGGGAAACTACAGAGTCCATCTGCATTTGATTTTTGTTTTCAGCTGAAGAACCAGTAATCATATTGTGGGGAACGCAATGCAATTTGATATTCTGTGTTTAAAATGATCCTCTCCAAGTCCTGTTCTTTCCTGTCATTCAATTTCTATCAGGCCAATTACACCCAAGTCACTGATCATCTTGAGTCAGACTTTACTCACGTGAAGACAAAGCGGAGTTTCTTGCCTCGGATTGATTTATCAACACCCATGTCTCCTTTTCTCCCTGTTGCAGGTTTCCATGTATGTGCTGCTGGCTGGATGGCAAAGGGCAGAGTTGGTTATCCCATAGTTAAGGCTGGAGCCAACTGTGGCTTTGGAAAAACCGGTATTGTTGATTATGGGATTCGCCTCAACAGAAGCGAGAGATGGGATGCCTACTGCTACAACCCTAACGGTGTGTCTACAAACAACCCCCTGCTCTTTGCCTCTGAGGTTACACCTACATGCCATGCTATGAGGATTATGCCTACATGCTAAACTCAATGAAATATAACAAGGGCAAGTGT
>NW_010354645.1:0-1252 GCF_000700745.2 Antrostomus carolinensis | reverse complement strand
TGTCCAGATCCCTCTGTAGAGCTTTCCTACCACTAGCAGTCCCTAGAACATAGGATCTTAAACTGCATTTTAGAAAAACTTCTGCAGCCCTACCATAGAGCTCCTCACTGTCCAGGAGCACTGAGGACAGGAGACTGGAGCCCAGAGCCCATGGCACCAC
The DNA here is from genome assembly GCF_000700745.2 of Antrostomus carolinensis. Taxonomy (NCBI): domain Eukaryota; kingdom Metazoa; phylum Chordata; class Aves; order Caprimulgiformes; family Caprimulgidae; genus Antrostomus; species Antrostomus carolinensis. Next base: position 1,092 of record NW_010354645.1, on the reverse strand, counting down.
CCAGGGAGGCTGCACAGAGCCATCGGTGCCCACAGGGCCCTGGCACCTGCTGCTCACAACACTTCACCTTTTGGCTTTCAGACATCTCATATGTCAGTTTTGGAGTTCAAACAAGAACTGTCATGTCTCCAGCAGGACTCAGTACCTGTTTATCAGCTGTGCAAGCTTCCCATCCCCATCTAGTTGTTGTAGATAAGTTGCTCAATGACAAAAATAAAACTCTTGGTATTAATGTGTGTTCTGTGGTATCTTTATCCTGATTGACTCAAAGATAAGAACTTCCTTCTGAATTACTAAATATTGGCTAAACTGTCTTTATGTCCTCTTTGTTTTTATATTTTTAATGGACAAACATTTTGGCTCTGTTGAATCACATGCCACAATGAGTCGATAGCTTTGTCATGTTTTACCAGACACTTAAACAACAATTGAGGTCTAGTCTCTCCTTTTGGTATCTCTTATTAATTTAGTATTTCAGTACAACTCCTAATGTAGCATTTCTGAAATTTCACATCTCTTTCTCAGTCACAGGTAATCTTTCTTTTGTTTTCAGCTTGTGACTGTGCAAAGTACAAGTCAGGGTGCATTTGGGTTTTTGACTGCTGATTTTCTAGTTTGGGGTTTTGTTTTTTTTTGCAGGGTTTTTATTGGATTTTGGGTTCTTGTTTTTAAACTCAAAGGTATTAAACAACTTTGTCCCTGTTCCATGCTGCTGCATTTTGGTGGCTAATGTGTTGACAGTGGGGAGCTTCTACATGACTCTACTAGGAGCCCTCATTGACATAGATGACATTCCTTGTCAGTAAATCAAAATAACCTCCAATTTGTTGGTGTTTTCTTTCAATCTGCTGCCAACAAAATGCACAGGGTTTAGTTGGTTCTGATATATTTTCCATATACAAAGTGTTTGTCAGCTGACATTTGCTATCCAGTAGCTCCTCACACAAATCAAGTTCCTGGCTGTCCTTGTACAGACTTTCTATACAGTTGTGATTTCCGTTGTTCATATGTCCTAGAAATTCAGTGGGTTTTAATATCAGGGCCTAATTTGGAGATATCATCCAAGGCTTTAGTTCTCTGATAAAGGAGCCT
>NW_010354644.1:0-1259 GCF_000700745.2 Antrostomus carolinensis | reverse complement strand
CCTTGTCCTCCTCTGCGCCGTCGGCCCGGTCCCTCCGTCCCGGGATGCCCCCCAACCTCACCGGCTATTACCGCTTCGTCTCCCAGGAGAACATGGACAATTACCTGCGTGCTTTAGGTAACTCCACCGGCCTCATCCCGCTCCTTCCTCCTCCTTTGCTCCTTTCTGTCTCCAAAAATGTCAAGTCGGGAAGGGGAGGAAGGGACGTGGGGACCCTCTGGTCCTTCTGTCTGCTACCATCACTTTTGCTCTGTGGTGGGAGCAGGGGAGGAGGTATCATGGCTGGGGCTCCCTGGCCAAGAGTGGAGGAGCTCTGTGAGGATGCGGTGGTAGGTTTTTGGTTAGACTGGATGATCTTAAAGTTCTTTTCCAACAAAAACGACTCTATGATGCTGGTAGAGGAGGGGCCCATGTCATCCATAGATTTCCCCTCCCTCTCATCCTCCAGATATCAATGTGGTCCTGCGAAAACTGGTTTGTCTCCTGAAGCCCGATAAAGAGATCATCCACACGGGAAATCACATGGTCATCCGCACGATCACCTCCCTGCGGGACTATGTTATGGATTTTGACCTGGGAGTCCAGTTTGAGGAAGATCTGGGACCCGTGGATGGACGCAAGTGCCAGGTGAGAAGCCCCAGTTTAACAGCAGACTGGGGTGCACTAGAAGTTCAGGGACTTGCTCAGCTTTTGATTCACCAGCGAGATGAGCGCCCAGCCCAGAGCTGGCGTGCCCCTGCAGGTCCAGGAATAAGTGGTGGTTCTATGAGTAAATCACTTACAGCAAAGGGGATGAGCACTGAACAGACAGGAACCAAATACTTTGGGACCCAGAGAGTCCTGTCCTCTGGAACAAAGCCCTGAAAAGACAGAATGTCAGCTCACTTGGCAGTGCTCTGTTGCACTTGGAAGCCAGAGGGTCATTCACCTCCCATGACGAGCACCAGTCCCAAGCAGCCACCAAAGATACACCAGATCAGGGGCTGCATTTTAAAATGTGTCTTGCCAGGACCCGTTTGACTTGGGACCATGTCTTCCCCTCTCCTTCTATTTCTTTTCAGACAACTGTTTCCTGGGAGGGGGATCAGCTGGTGTGTGAGCAGCTGGGAGAGAAGAGGAACCGAGGCTGGAGGCACTGGCTGGAGGGGGACCAGCTGCACCTGGTGAGGAGGGGTCCAGCACAGCTTCCTAAATCCTAGTGGCAGTGGGTGGAGGGGACACAGAGCACGGGTGCTGCGGGCTCTGAGCCAGCCGTGCAG
>NW_010354643.1:0-1257 GCF_000700745.2 Antrostomus carolinensis | reverse complement strand
TCTCTCAAATTCACAGGGCGATGTACTCTGTCAATCAAGCTTTATTTCCTGAGCTCAGTAGGTAAAAATCAAACAAGGGCTCAATCACCTTTCAAAAAACTAATCTAAATTCTCAATTCTCTGGTTTATTGCTTCAACAATTCCCACGTTCATTAACTCACAAAGTCGCTAACCTACACACCTATGAGTGAGAGCTGCCCGGCCGAGGGTGAGGGTGCTCATCCCTCCTCCTCCTCCATCAGGCTGCCGCTGTCCCCTCTCTCACCCCAGGAGCAGGAGAGCCTCAGCAGCCCGGCTGCTGGCAGACCCACTGCCAAAGGATTCTGGGGGTAGGCTGGAGGTCTGGTCTACATCTTCCCTGTGGCACGTTGCAGTTAGTTCTCAAGACTTTCAGGCTTATCAGAAGCCACCAAGCAGTCACTCTTGCGAGGCTGCAGAGACAGCGAGGCCTTATCCCTTCCCGGCCTCAGTGCCCGGCACACCCGCCGCTCTCTCTGCAGCCCCACGGAGCTGCTCCCCGCACACCTCAGGCCCTCGCAGGAGCTGGGCCTTGGGGCAGCACCTGGGCAGGAGCCCGGGCAGCAGCTGCTGCTGCCTCATTTCTGCCCTTGCCTTGTTGTCTCCTGACGCGATTCAGGCCGGCACTGAACACAGCTGGCAGCCTAGGACTGAATCTGCGCTTTCCCTCGGCAGCCCCGTGAGGCGGCTCAGCATCTCGCGTGTGCATTTTGTGCACACTCAGCACCGGTGCGAGCTGGCGCTCTGCCCTGCCTCTTCCTCTCCAGCAGCTCCCCAGCCTGCCTGGAAGCTCCCCTAGCTGGGGAGACAGCGGCTGGAAGAAGCTGCTGCCTTTGCCCCATCCATTTCTCCAGCTTTTGGGGTGTCATGAAGCAGGAGGGACGGTTCTACGTGCACGGGGTGCCATCCGTGTCGACTTGTGAGAACCCCGTTGAGGCCGCTCCGGGCTGCAGGGCAAGCGGTGAGTTGCCGCAGACAGCACTAGATGGTGCAGTCGCACCAGTGCAACCACCCAGGCGTCCTGGCTCGCTCCCTGCCAGCCCTTCGCAGGGGCGGGCATTGCGCACCCCAAAGAGCATCTCCCTGGCAGCGTTCCTCTGCCGAAGGGCTGCACTGGAACGCCAGAGGGGCAGGAGGGATTCTCACAGCCCTGCCTTGCAGCACGGAGGGCAGGGGCCTTTGCACAGGGGGCTGCAGAGTGAGGGTCGCAGCGGCAGGGATGCAAGGGAGGGCCTTTTT
>NW_010354642.1:0-1253 GCF_000700745.2 Antrostomus carolinensis | reverse complement strand
CTTGCAGCTGGGTAGAAGAGAGAACCATGGTATTCATCCTTGGGTTGGGAGAGCAGGTTGAGCTCAGCTGCTTTATACTCTGTTTTCAACAGTCAGCTAGATAATTCTGTGCACAAAGACTGCCTGCCAGCCAGTACATCAACAGTTCCAGACTGACTACAGCATGGACTTTCTCCTGCTCTGCAAGAAGGGGCTTTGGGAGCTGGAGTAGGATAGGGGAAATGCTGGATAAATACATGGAATTGTTCACTGAATCTGCTACTAACCATCCATTCTCTCAGGAAATACCCAATTTCTTTTTAATGCAGCCACCCCTGGATTTACTCATTTTTGGACTAGAAGCTTTTCCTATCTATGCTTCCATGTTCCTTGTATGAGGATCCATACACGCATAAGTAATAGATGTAACTGCCAAGACAAAATGTATAAAAAAGCTGCCCTAGAACAGGATGCATATTCTGCTCCGGTTTGACTCACCAGTACTGCCATTCCCTAACCTATTCCAGACTCCCAAGTTCAGCAGTGGTCTCTTCTTTCTCATAGGGTCAGGAACAGTAGTTTTCCTTTTTTGAAGTCTGTCTAGCATCACTCCTGATCATGATGCCTGTCTGGTCCTAATTCTGGCACAACTATCAAAAGAACAGGACTTAAAAACCTTCCATGAGCCACAGGGCTCACCTGATTCTGAGCACTGAAAACCTGATGTTCTGCATTTGTGACCCAGTCAGACAACAGTGCTCTCCTTTCTACAACAGGAAATTTCAAATAACACAGCCCTTAATACCAAAGCTTGCGATCACACACCAGATAATGTTTTCTATTTGGTGATTTTGCCACAGATCTTGGCCAGGACCTGTTTGAGCTCATCAACATATACTAATTGATTTGAGATAGTTTGAAAAGATGCCAGGCCAAACCAGCTGCCAAACAGCACTGAGCAGACAGGACATGGGAGTCTCAAAATGTTTCAAACAGCCTGTTCTGTAGAATTTTGTCAAGTATACATATGATGCCTACCAGCCTGGGGCCACCCAAGGAACATCTGCTCCCCTGGTACCGGGCAGAGAGGACAATGCTATACAAGACAGCATGCGAAAAAGCTCATCGTCTCTGTGGATTGATGCCAAACCAAGCTCCATATGACATCAGTTTGTACATCTCCAAAAAAACCAGACTGTGAGCTCACAGACTCCATTTGCCTTCTGAATTATTTTGATGGGCTAGAAGCCTTAAAATGTATAGTAGCAAAAAAA
>NW_010354641.1:0-1158 GCF_000700745.2 Antrostomus carolinensis | reverse complement strand
CCATTCTCCAAGATCAATGCTTTCAAAATATTTATTCTGTAGTTTGCATCTTTTGAAAAAGTCATGTGCTGCCTACCACTGGCTTCTCTGAAATGCAGGTAGGCAGTGCATGAATGCCACTGAATTGGCAATAGAAGTAAATGATAGCTGTTGTAAGACTGCTTCGTTTGATCCTTTTTCTGTTCTTGTTGATACTCAATTGCAGTAATTTCCAGATCATTTTTATTTCCAAAAGAAAGCTGACATCCAGACTAATGCTTCTGCTTTATTCCAAATAAAATCAGAGCCAGCAGGCTGCCATAGAGGTTCAATATTGTCTACTTTGAAATAGAACAGACATCTGCATTGTATGAGGTGTTAGGTTCTTTCTTTTCTGACTTCCACAAGATTAAATACTTATATTGTTTTCACAAGAGCTAATGAATGATAACCCTAGAGTCATTGCCTTCCTGGGGGCCAACCAGCTGCCCACTAGTTATATCACCAGTACCTGTTACTCAAAAGCTGCAGACTGATGCTCACAACTGCAGCATGAAAAGCTGCAGCTGCAAATTTATGGAAGATCAGCATATACTCATCCCCAAGGAATGCTTGTCTGAACACGCTCTTACATACAGGAATCTCTCATCTCTGCCACCAAGTCACACCATTATTCATTCTCTCTGCAGTGACATAATGTCCATGAAGAATACTTTCCTTTAACTGGTATCGGGCCTGAAACAAGTCTTCCTTGTGTCTGTTCTGTGAATTCTTTGGTCAATCGCCAAGAAGAGTATTTTTGCCAACAGATATAAAACTAGCTGATACTGAAGCTTCTGATTACAGTGAACTTAGAATCATCTATCCATAATAACTAAATATTTATTTGATTGGTTATTATGTCTTTACTGTAAGACATCTCATCACAGAGGCTGATTGCATGAATCAAAGTAATTGTATGTTGTAAAGACTAGCAATAACGACGTTAGCTGACTTCACCAGACAAACTTCTCTTCTGAGCTGTTGTGTAAAATATGGAGTGAGAGAACATCATCCCTGTTGTGGCTGAGGCACTCTCAGTGAAGAATTTCTGTCTAGCATCTTTGCTTTTCCCAGTAGTTCTCTCCTGAGTGACTACATCTACTACTTCGTTTAAAAAAAAAAAAAAAAAAAAAAAAA
>NW_010354640.1:0-1256 GCF_000700745.2 Antrostomus carolinensis | reverse complement strand
AACATGCTGTACCATATTCTAAGAAATACTTCCTGAGCACTCTCAGTCGGGGAGGAACATGGTTTAAGGCAGTCACTTGTAGCTGTTTGCTCTAGGTGCCAAGGTGCAGAGTTTTTTCTCGATTACTTTACAAAATACTTCAAAAAAATTCTTATCAATATTTTGTTCATTTCATATTATGCTATGTCTGGGCTCTCTACAAATGCTCTCATCACTCAAAAACCTCACAAATAACTAAAGAGTTGCATTTTGAGCTGTAGTATATAATGTTTCTGGAAAGGAGAGAGCAAAGAGGTGTCAAAGCCGAATAATTAGAAGCCTTAGAGCCATAACCAGGAGTTATTCTAAAATGGAGGGCAGGAGCAAGAGGAGAGTAAACTTTGCAGATTTCTTGTGACAGATCTAGAAAATTATCCAAGGGAAGCTCTTTATGAAAACTCTCAAATAAATTAATATTCTCTGTCTTATGTACATACTCACAGAAGCACATTTACTGATGTCTCTATAAAGACCCTATGGTAACACCAATGTGAGTGTAGTACCAAAATCATATGACCCGAATTATTTTAGTGCTATGTATGCTGCTACAATTTTACTCCCAAAATGAAAAAATAAAAAAAAGTTTGGCGTTTGTAAAGAAAGTACAATATGATTCATCCTCAATAGCCACCTATGTCTGATGTAATATATGACAGAAATTGCAAAGGGGATGTCTCTAGAGTGGGCTAGTCATAAATGCAGAGAAGTGTCCATTTGGTGGAATGCTCTTTAGGGAATGACAACAAATGGAGAGATGGTTTTTATCATAAATATTTTCCATTTGTTTTTGTGATTTTTTTTATTTTTTCTGAAAGTAGAGCTGCAGGGATGAGTATCTACCCTATCAATAATTCATTTAGTAGCTCATAGGCCTTAACATTGCACATTGCTCTACTTGGTGCTTATAACAAATTGTTTAGAAAGTAATAATTTCCTTATGACAGCTTATAATTAGTAAACTTCTATTCAGCAGACAAATGTGCAGTATGATGGCACTGTTTTTCACCCTTGACTATATAAACTGATGAATGTTTCTATGTTCAATGCAACAACTTGTTAGTCCTTAGCAGAAAGATTTATCTCATATGAAATTGAAGTTCATAGATATTTTAGGATATTTGTCTTGGTATGTAAAATCACCAGTCTTGATGCTAACTTAGACAAAAATCATCTAAATGTTGGCCCTCTGCAAGAAGTCACATGGTAGTGCTCTTCAA
>NW_010354639.1:0-1256 GCF_000700745.2 Antrostomus carolinensis | reverse complement strand
TTATTATTATTATTATTGTGGAATATTTAGAGAAGCTGTATTAAAATATTTTCTTTTTCTTTAGTGAAACAGATACTTTGTTACTAATGAAATAATTTTCTTCTTTTGCAACCTGTTCTCAGTTATTTTTGGATAGTAATGTGCTCTATTAGTCAGTTTGCTGTTGAATTTCCTCTGCTTTCAGCTCATAATTTGCATCTCATCTGACTTTCACACTGTGCAGTATCTTGCCTCACACCTATAAAATGAAGAGAAGCTAAATTCAAGCTTGTTTCTACTCCAATGATTTTTGTGAATCTCAATACAAGAACTGCACATCAAACCGTGAAAATTCACATTATCCAACTATTCCAATCTTTCTTCTGCAAAACCCTTTGATTCAGGCAAGCTTTGGTAACCCCACAGGCCAAGTCCCTGGTCAGTAAATGAGATAAAACCTGTTTAGTCCAGTAAATGTCCTTTTGAGCCACAGCGTGACTCCAGCTTTCATACCTCTCTTTTTCCAGCTTTATGATACTGGAGGAACAAGGACCCACCCGCAGTTACAGATTTGCTTCTACAGAAGACTAAGTACAGAAACATACTCCCACCCTGTTTTCAGTTCCCTTAAGGCCTTTTGTAATTTGCAGCTATTACATCAGAGACCCACTGGAACCTCTGTAGGCAAAGCACAACTTTTTCATTACAATACAGGGCAGAAGGAATTTGAATTGGCTGCTTCCTTTCATACTACTGTGACATTTAAAAATAAAAAACTCATTTCAAAACAATTTTTCTCCCTCCTTCTGCCCAACTTGCATCATTCAGTTCCTACTCATCCTTACAAGTCAGCTGGAATTCATGATCTTGCACAATAAATTAACAGGTTTTGGTTGTTTGGTAACTATAACCTCTTGGTGATTTATTAAGAAGCAAACATTGACAGGAAAGAGGTGAATATTCTGATTTGCAATATATTTGAGATCATTCCTTTGCAGGTTTATATTGTGTGCTCATAGTACGTGCACTCTCTCATTTGTGCAAATGTTAATGCTTCCTTATCCCAGTGTGACAACTGTGCACCTTTCTCCAGTGCTTGCATGAGCAGGCTCCTATTTGTGCTCATACAGGTAGATTTTTCTGCAGCTTATCTAGAAGCCTCTGAAAATATATCCCTCAAAGTAAATGAATGTGTAAGGGTAAGTAAAATGTGGGTATGTCTTTCACATGCTATTTTTTTTATTCTAATTTCTGAGAGTCAGGAAAAAAAAAAAAAA
>NW_010354638.1:0-1248 GCF_000700745.2 Antrostomus carolinensis | reverse complement strand
TGTTGCTGTCAACTTGCAATCTTATTTGGGAGCATTGTGCTTAATCACTCTGTGCCTCTTTTCTTCTTTATCTTACTCTGTGGGGTTTAAATCCTCTCCCCTTATGTATGGGAAGACTTCTTGCAGGAGTCAGCTGGGTGGCATTTTCCATGCTTCATTCTGAGCTATGCAGCCTGAAGATCTCCTAGTTTTATGCTGATGAAGGTGCCTTCTTTCTGAAGTAATGTCATAACAAGGTAGTGTGAGCCCAGTGCTTATCTGGACGAGAAGGGGTGTCAGCCTGTCTGTCCTGAAAATTGATTCCAGTTAGCTTTTGCAAATTTGATCTGTGCCTTTGATGATATTTTCCACGTCCTGACTTCTAAAGGAAGTAAAGGCAAAGGCAAGGCTTTAATCTGTTATCAGCTCCATAGATTCCTGTTACTTTTTTTTTGAGTTTTTGGTGTTAGTAAAAAACCAAGGCCTGTTATTAAAAACAGATTATTGACAGGGAGAAGGAGCAGCGAGATGATAATCAGTGTCTGGAAGAGAAATAGAAAAGCCAAGTAACATGGGAGGGAGCTACAGGTTGATGTTTGGGTTGGGAAGATAGAGGAGGTGGGAGCTAGAGCATCAGTGAAGTGTGTTTGGATAGCTGAAAGGACAGCTAGGAGGGAGTGAGAGAGTGGAAGGCAAGTGTGTCAGAAGGTGCTGGCAGTGGACGGAGGAGTAGGAGGCTCCTTAGTTGTATATAATACTTTAGCAGTGTAAAAGACTGGAGTTTATTCTTGTTGATGGGCTAATAAGAGCTAAGGCTTTTCTGTCTCACCTCTCTGGGAGCAGAGTGGCTGCAGAGTGAAGAGATCTGACACAGGAGACATAAACCAGTTGCTCCAAAGGTCTTGCCTTCTGTCCTTCTTACGCAGTCAGAGGAGTTGTAAAATAACGGGAACGTTCAGAGAGGTACGCAGTTTCTGTCCTAACCCTTGTCCTACCCCATCCTTTTGAGTTTTCTTAACCTTAGCTAGCTAATGCTCCAGCAGCAAAATGGAAATGTTATCATCCCTGCTGCTCGGAAAACGGGTGGTATTTTTAAGTGTGTTTTAAAGGAATCCAATGGTGAGGTTCTTCAGGGTAAAGGTTTAATTTTTAGTTTGGTTGGTTATATTTCCAGTTTATTCCTCCTCCTTCTCCTCAGTTGTGCTTGTGCAGATTGTCTTTTTCAGATAACACTGAAGAAATAATGTCCAGTTCTTTTGCTCTTTCCTT
>NW_010354637.1:0-1255 GCF_000700745.2 Antrostomus carolinensis | reverse complement strand
TCCAACTCACAACATTCTCTGATTCTATGATATAGCTGGATCACATCTACACCAGTCAATGGACTTGGACTGTTTTCAAAGGCTGGTAATGAGCAAGCCTTATGAGTCCTTTGTTCTGCTAAAAGTGTATCTTTTCCCCCCTCTGCCAGTGCTACACATGGGCCTCTACTTCTAGTCAACATCTGGGATGCAGAAACCTCACACACTGAAGCAATACATGGCTCCCCTCCGGTCCTTCCAACACTTACACTTGGAACAAATATATCTCACTTAAAGGAAAGCAGGAAACAATGCACTTCCAGGGCTTGGTGTCGGGTTTAAACATTCTCCCTCTTACATGTGAGCTACCAAGATACACACCTTAGGTCTGAAACTGGGCTGGTATTTAAAGCTGAACAATGGAAGGGGTTCCCAATGTCACAAATGAATTCAATAAAGCTATATAACAATCCCACTTGGGAATAGGCTTGCTGCTCTCTTGAATGAGCTCACAGAAACATCTTGTAATAAAAGGGGCTCTGTTCCAAGAACAGTGCATTGCAGACAATGCACAGAACTAACTATGGCTGTATCTGACCACTGACCAAACTCACTGCTGCGTGCTTAACATCACGTCTGTCCTACACAACGTCCCTCAGCGCTGGCCGGTGCCACCAGCACACACAATGCGTTAGGGGCTGATGAGGGCATTGCTATTTGTAAACCAGGTGTGGTTCAATAGCACTTTATGATGTTTTAGCGCCTTGATTTTGTGAAATACGAGGGTTCTTATTTGCAAGAGGAACTGAGCTGTGAGGTGCAAGCTGCTTACACAGTACAGGAGGATGTGTGTAAGCTTCCCACACGCAGCCTGCCAAACACACTTCTCCCAGGGCTTGGCCCTTGGTAATCAAGGGCTGCCAGTAGCTTCCTACTACGCCAAACTGCAAAGTTACCTCCCTGTGAGATTACAGGCTGGGGAATTTGGATGAGATCTACCATTCCCTGTCAAAACTTCACTCTGATTTAGCAGAACAGAGTCTAGAAGCCTAATGTGAAAATGAGATCTTTAACCTGAAAACCAACCTCTCAGCAGGTGGGAAGCTATAACTCCACTCAAGTCACTGAATCTATGTACCCTAGTGAAAACACTAGCTCTCAAACTCAAGTTCTACATCCTTCCCACCACGGCCATGGCTTTTGGTTGTTGAGGTTGTTGTTTGTGGTTGGGTTTTTTGTTCACAAATAGAAAAAAGGACTTTTATACTTGAAAAAA
>NW_010354636.1:0-1244 GCF_000700745.2 Antrostomus carolinensis | reverse complement strand
CCTGCCTGCCTCTGTTTCCCCCCCTTTTAAATATCCTCAAAGTTAAGCTCCTTATTGCGCTACATAAGTATAGGCTCAGAATGCAGCTTCTTATAGATTGTATTAGTAAGTGAGTAAAACTGCAGACTGGATGTCCTGACAGTCACGGAGGAATTCCAGGGGAAGCAGGCTCATCTCCAAGGGCATCGATGCTATGAGTTCTCACGTCTTCCTTCCTCTGATCATCTTCCCTCTTCAGGAGGTTCTGTGAAAATTACATTAATTTTTAAAGTCACACCCTCAATAATCTATTGCAACTTTTAAGCACAAGTTCTTTCTGGAACTCAAGAATAAAAAATATCCAGATTATTAGTGTTAATTACTCCAATAACTTTTGGAATTCAGTTTTATAATGTGTATACTACAGCATTCCACAGAGATCAAAGCAAACAAACTGCTGTAATTGGGTTTTGGATCAAATACGCCAATCTTTACATTCACTGAGCTACATGTGGCTTAAATTATCTACATTGTACAATTCTGGACTGCATATTTCGTGCTGTACGGTAAACAGAGCACGTACAGTTTGGATGTGTCTACTATATACATTCGTCCTTATACTAACCAACAAGATCACCTAAATGCATGGTTCAGTTAAGAGTTAATAAAACAATATCCACATTCAGGCCTAATGTGAGCAGACACCAATTCACTGCCTTCACTGAGGTCTGCAGATGCTAAAAGTAATGTTGAGCCTTTTATGTGAGGCTTCAAACATGAAGAATCAACACAGCACAGAGAAAATTCTGGCCTCTCTTTCATCAGTATACTGAATTACTCTGGATTTACATGAGCGGAACAGGTACCAGAATATGTGCATACATGGATATGTAGATTGCAGAATTCCACCCTTTTTTCCTTAAGCTATTTTTTGTAGAAGAAATACAGTGTTCACACCTAGATATGAGTGGTTTTTGTATTGACGTAAATAAAATATACTAAAGACTATGAAAATTTGTGATGATTTCAGTGGATAAATAAAGAGGGAGACCAAAAATTATTTTATTGGATTTCACTCACATTTTTAAAACTTATTTCAGTAAGATACAAAGAGATCATCTTGAGGGAACTTGGGTACCAAAAAATGCCTGAACTACCTGAATAAATTAACATTCCTATTTTGGTATTCTTTTGTAGCTATTTGTGCTCTTACCGAAACGTATCAGTTTGCCCACAAAGTTGCAAAGTCATTTTCAAATACTCAA
>NW_010354635.1:0-1252 GCF_000700745.2 Antrostomus carolinensis | reverse complement strand
AGATCATGCCTCAGGTTTATTGATTATGTGATCAGTTTTTGACTGAACACTCACTTCTGGCAACTTAACTCGCTGATACTAAACATGACAAGGGCAGGTAGCCCTGATTTCTCACTGTGAGGCAAAACTACCTCCCAGTTCTAACTGACAGCATCTCAAGGAAAAGTAAGTGGGTAAATTTAAGCTGAAGGGGCTGGAATATGCCATGTGAGGTGAAATACTCAGCTAGTAACAGCAAGCCTTTAAAAAGCTCTGTGCACAAATGGCATGAGGATTTACTGACACTAACTTGAATAGATTTTCATCCTTTTGCCACTGATGGTCTTTTTCCTTCTGAAAGGCTTTTTTGTTCCCAAACCCAAATTATATTTCCCCAATGTATTTGCCAGAAATAACTGAACTGGCTTTGCTGAAATTACCCTCAAAAGTTGACACACAAATATAACATGATAGAAATTTATGGGATTAATATTTATGATTTAGTTTCATAAATTTACAAAGACTAAATCCAAGGAATTAAAAACAACTAAGCATCTTCAACTATACCTGGTATCTCCACAAGAAATAAAAACCATCCACACATGTTCATATTTCTGTAGCACTGTACGTCCCAGAAGATCCCAAAGGACTTAACAGATCCAGGCCTCTGTGATCTTGTAAACTTTGTCATTCTTTCTTCAAGGAGATGACTGGTCTTCAAATTAGTGTAGCTGTTCGTATCAGTTAGGAGCTACTTGCTTTCATGAAATTAAAAAGTAAAATCCATATTTAAATCAAAAGGGGCAGACCTTCTAATGAACTTCTGTATTTTTGCAAACACTGAGTACATGAAAGCACAAATCTTATCTGCTGCCAGAAAAGAACTGTGTAACAGTTCAGGCTGGAAGGGGTCTGTGAAAGCAAACCTGCTCCAATCTCTCCTCCTCCTCTCATGCCACCCCTTGCTCAAAGCAGGGTCAGCTTCCAGCAGGTCACTCCGGGCTGAGTTGAGTCAGGTTTTCAGCCTCTCTGAGCAACCTCCTCTAGTGCTCTCCCACTCTTGCCCTAACACTGTGCTCTAGCAGAGACAAGTCAGTCTCCAGGAGACTCACTTCAGCTCCCAAATCAAAGGAGTTCTGGCACTGCTTTATTAGGTGAGGCTCAACTCTCTGCACAGCAATATATAACAGTAAAGATGCACTTTCTATCCAGCTTAAATAGCAGCAGAATATTACTACTTAAAATCATAGAATGGTTAGGGTTGGAATGGACC
>NW_010354634.1:0-1252 GCF_000700745.2 Antrostomus carolinensis | reverse complement strand
CTAGGAGCACTCCAGCAAGATTTACCGTACCCTTGAACCACAGCCTTGGCTGTGCTGGTTAAACCAGGTCCATGAAACGACCCGGCTGAACAAAACATTTGTAAAGGAAAAATTTATTTCTGTCAAAAGGTGCAATCAGTTTTCTTAAAATAGATCATTGCATGGATCTTTCCAAGGCACAGAGACACAAAAGAAGCCAACCAGCCCAGTCTGGAGGGAGGAAGCTTCTGCGGAAGGTTGAAATTCCTCCAGGTGCAGGAACCTATTTAACTGCCCTGCTGCTAAGGGACCTGTGATGGGGAACAGCCCCTGATATTACAACCCCTTACCCTTTTTCGGTCTGAACTGCTATATTGTCCACACTGCTTACTAGATCCTTGTGATAGTTTCACTACAATCGTCCATGCCCAAGAACACGTCTGCCTGTGTTGTTACTCAAAGCCTGAGTCAGAGAAGAAGCAAAGAACTTTTATTGAACTGCCTGCTGTGGCTTAGATTGAGAAATGTAACACCCTGAAATGAGTTATTGGCCCAAGTGTCACCCATGAGATGTGTGCTGTTGGTGACACATTGAGAATATATTTGAGTGTGCATAGCACATTTGTACAGCTTTTGCAATGCCCAGAGCCTGATGTTTGCAGGTCCTCCACCTTCCCATCCACATGTGGTACCAATTGACCCTGACTGCCAGCTCCCTGCAGCCTGCAGAACACCAGAAAACCTCCATTTGACATAGTTTTAATTTATTGTTTTGCTTTTTTAATTATGTAATTTATGGGTTTGAGAGCACTGGTGCTGTGAAGCAAACCTTCAAGAAAGCCTGCACAGTTTGTGGCATAGCTGCTATAGTAACGTGTCAATCACTCCAGCTCTGAGCATGGAAGGCTGCAGTGGCACTATTAGATTTCAAATAAAGATCACTCATGGGGGAACTGGATAATTTGTCAGCATGGACTTGTCTATTTCAGACACCTGAAAGAGAAAATGGAACCATTCACCATTCATTGTGTTTAACTTTTTAAAAGAAGAAATTTGGTTTGAAATGGTCCATGACTTTAAAGCTCTCCCTTCTGGTGGTCTGGGTTTGTCAGTCGCCCGAGGTTGGGAGGGGAAGAATCTGACATTTGCTTTCCAGTCCTCGATTTCAATTTCATTTCTAAAGGATGAAATGTAATTAAAAATGCCTCCATATGAAGATAGGTCCATAGATGTGAACATCCTTGTGTCAGGCTGTGTATTCTCATAACAAGTC
>NW_010354633.1:0-1153 GCF_000700745.2 Antrostomus carolinensis | reverse complement strand
ATGTAAATAGCCTTGATATGCTTGGAGAGAAGCCATGCAAGAAAGGAATTTGTAAGAGCATAGCATGATTCTACAGAGCCTTAGCCGAAAAACGTGGCTTCCCTAGAGTCACTATGAGATATTTTCATTTGTCCTTTGACACAGCAGCTTCAAGCCCTGACATTTAGATGTGCCTCCTGAGGCTGGCTCCTGCTGTGCTGTAAAAGGAATGTGAGAGGCGCACCTCTAGGATGGGGCAGAGTCCTGCAGAGCAAGCAGCAGTGGATTTGGAAGCAGAGAGAGAGATATTTGCATTGTTCCAAACTGAGGGGACAATGCAAAGAGAGACATACTGCTAGAGGCCACTTCTGTTGAAGGGGAATCTGTCAGGATGAAGGTCGTCCCTTTGTGTTGCTGACTCTCAGACTTTCTTTGGGTCCCCTAATTATAGTGTTCTCCCCCTCCTGAAGTCAGGTTACAATTGTGAAGTTCATCTTTCTTTTTAAAATGTAATTACATTTTTAGTACCTCTGTTGCAGACAAAAAACTGCAAATGTAAATCCCAGGGGATTCTTGATTGAAAAGAAGGGGAAAATAAGAATCATGTGACTTTTTAAAAGAAAAGACTCAGATTTTTGGTACCTTACTCATGACTCTTGAAGGCCTGAGACTAGCATTGCTAAGTGGGTTGGTACTACCAGTATCTCAGATTATTAAAGATAAAATCTGAAAACTAATTAGGAGTTCATGTTGGTTTTTTCTCTAATGTTCCACTCAGCTGGTCAGAGTGATACCAGCCTGTTTAATTTCCTTTCCTCCTGCTTGTCAGTTCCACTGTGTGTTTTTCATTTTGGTAGCAGCAAGTTCCTGGGTTCATGACATATTTCAGGGAGGGAAGTCCTCTGTCAATATCCAGTGATTCTCTATCTTAGTTTAAATAAAATTAATAGGATTTTACACATGTATTTTTTTGCTGATGGCTCCAAATTTATAAAGCTTACATTTTTGCAGGTATGTAAACTTTTAGAGGTGACTCATTGTGCTTGAGATCCAGGTAGCCAGTTGGGGCCATTCTATACAGTTGCTATATTCATTATCCCCCTCTTTCCAGTCTCTTTTTTCTCTGTCCTGCTCTCACCTTCCTTTAGACATGTTCTCTCGTTCCTATCTCTTC
>NW_010354632.1:0-1248 GCF_000700745.2 Antrostomus carolinensis | reverse complement strand
CTGTTTAGGTAAGGGTCTGTTAGCAGCCTTACTCATAGGGACCGTCACTCATCTGTAGTGTGAGGTTGCAGGCCAGGAGACCAGGCTGCGTTTAGTAACGGTCACCAGGGCACAAGTAGGAGTTGATGTAAGTTCATAACAATAGACTTAAGCTTGAAGGTTGGCAAAGCAAATACTGCTGAGCTACTGCTAAAGGCTAGAGACAGGGGCTGGGTGAGCAGGGCAGGAGTGTTTATGGCTGAAACCAGAAGACAGACCTGGATGAAGCTAGTGGGTAAGAACTGTCTTAACAGACAGTTAAGCAGATTTTGTCTTCAGGATTGCATAAGTGAGGATCCTAGAGCTAGAAATAATGTTGAAATTTGGGAGGCAAAGGCAAATTAGGCAGGATTGCAGGGCCAGAGCTTGTTACTCTGGATGCTGTTCAAGCCAGTAAAGGTTTCAGAGGCTGGATTATGGCTGATGCAGGAAAGGGTCAGTTGGCTTAATTAATTTCATATCTGGAACTGTTTGTTGAACTAGGGTGAGAGCTAAGGTTCACGCACAGGACTGGGAATTATTTTTTACACTAGAAAACGCCAAAGGGGCAATGTGTATCTTGGATATGATTATATGTTCATCTGGCAAGAATCAGAGAAGTATATTTCAATTTACCAAAAACTGCACAGCTCAGAAGTTAATACTTGACTCATTCACCGCCTACATCTGTTCAACATGTCGGCATGACAGAGCAGATGAACTCTGTCTGAGCTTGATGTCTCATTCTTTGATTGGGCCTCCATGAATGGAGCTGGCCAAAAGACAGACTTGGTGGGGGGAAATTGTCATAGGTATGATAGAGAAAGAAAAGCACACAGGCTTCAATGTACACTAAGGCAAGAACATAGATGTAATCTGGCTTGAAGTGAAACTAAGAGTCTTCCTCACCATCCTCATTAAAGCCCATGACAGCTACTCAGGCAGCAAGGGGAGAGAATAATTTAATTTAAAGTTGAAATTAAAGTAATTTTTGATAGCACTTTGCAGTAATATTTTTATACTAGATTTTCTATTAAATATGGTGTGATGATAGTGATCAGGCTTGTAAGTCTGACAACTATGACTTTTACCTGGTAGATATCAGTTTGGGTCCTTTGAGTCTTTTAAAAGCTGTGCTAAATCTTTTTTTTTTTTTTTTTCCCCAGTTCTACCAGCTCTAGTTTTCCTTTTCACCCCCTCAAAAACAAAACAATTCCCCCTTAAGAATGT
>NW_010354631.1:0-1239 GCF_000700745.2 Antrostomus carolinensis | reverse complement strand
GGGGGGGGGGGGGGACGGCAGGAGGAAGCCTGGCTTCCAAAACCAGGGGACCAGGGAGTGAGTCTTGTCAGGGTCTGTGAGAAAGGAAAGCAGAAGCCTGAAAGATGTGTTCTCGCTTTCCTGGTCGTTAATGGAGCTGGAGCTGCATCTGCTGGGTTGGGGCTGTTGTACTGGAAGTGTCCCACTCTGTACTGAAGCCATCTACAGGGGGGCAGCATCCCCCAGGAGCAGCAGCAGTGCTGCAGTCTGACAGAAGATTTGCTGCTGCTTCGTGTTCAGGCCACAGGGGTTACTGCTGATGTCCCCATCTGGGTTCATCCTAATCACTTGTGTGCCTTTTTTTTTTCTTCTCCAGAGTCCAAGCCATATTTCCTACTCCTGACCCTGCAGCGCTGAAGGATCGGCGTATGGAGAATCTGGTGGCGTACGCTCGGAAGGTGGAAGGGGATATGTATGAGTCAGCAAACAGCAGGGTGAGCTGCCATCCTCTGTCATCCAGCCTCATGTGTCTCTGCCTCCATCCCGTAGTGGCTGGGGAGGAAGAGGAGTGTGAGCAAAGACGAGAGTCCCAGGCTGAGGAAGCGTGTGCTGATGGGGGGGCTGCTGGATGGGGTCTAGGAACCAGTCAGCTGCAGGCTTCTGCCTGGGGATGCTGGGAGTAGGGTGGTGCCTGCTGGGGTGTGCTGTGCTTGAGAGTTCTGGGGGTTCCCTGAAGGCAGCGTGAAGCTCTTCCCTGTGATTCTCCCAGAGGAATGTTGGACACAAGAAGAGCAATGTCCGGTGTTGGCCTAATGGCTTTGAGCAGTGCCCTGAGCAGTGCCCCTGTTTGCCCTCCTGTCTGCCCAGCAGCCCCTGCACAGGGAGAACCACCCCCAGCCAAGCGGAAACGTGTGTGGGGAAGGCTGTTTTCCAGGCTTGGGTGACTGGGACCTGTTGCCTTTATTGAATGTGTGTGTCACCTCCTTCCCTGATTTGTATTGCTCCCCAACAGGCAGAGTACTACCACTTGCTAGCGGAGAAGATCTATAAGATTCAGAAGGAGCTGGAGGAGAAACGACGAACCAGGCTGCAGAAGCAAAACATGATCCCAAATGCTGCGGGCATGCCACAGGCTCCCATGAACCAAGGGCCCAACATGGGACAGCCCCAGGCAGGGATGTCTGCAAGTAAGGACAGTGGGGTTACTGACTGCCTGGTGCAGGGGCATCCTCTACTGCCATGGTCATCATGGTCAGGCTG
>NW_010354630.1:0-1253 GCF_000700745.2 Antrostomus carolinensis | reverse complement strand
AATCCTAGCTAAACCACATTTGCTTAATACAAACAGTCACAAACCTCAATGTATGTATGGTTCAGCTGATATTTCTCTCTTCCCTTATGCAAAACAGATAGTAAAATAATATACAGTTCTAAAGAAAATCTCAGTGATCCCAATTTATTAGAGTCCTTAACTGACTCTGTGAATTTGGCCTGTTGACTGATGACGGTGAAACTTCTCAGGGGGTCTCATTAACACGAAAATTATTTAATATTTTATTAATCAATTATTGACTGTTTTATGCAGATAATGCTGCTATGCATGCCCCATTAATAAAATGTGTACTAAATCCCTAGAACAATTTCCTAAATGTTGAAAAATGACTGATTAATAGCAGACTCCTACTAAATGTTAAGAAAACAAAATGTACAATTTTTTTGGCACTAAAGGAAAATTACAGGTAACTCCAGATGAAATGATAATTAGAACAGCAAGTGGCACTGTGATGGAGCAAATTAAATCCGTTAGGAATCTTGTGGTTATTTTGGATGAATCTCTGCTTTCTCTAATCACTTGGATTATATTGTTCAGAAAGTAAACTTGTGGTTGGGAGATTAATACACATATAATTTGACTCTGGATGCTAAGAGAATTGTAGCACTCAATGGTAAATATTTTCAATTCCTTATTCTGGTTGTATAATTTACAGTGCAGCTTCCTGATAAATTCTGATTCTAATCCCATCAATATATAGTAGGTTTTGTGTTTATTTGTTCAGCTGGGTATGAAATATCATTTTGTGTTGTATCCAAAGGAGAAAAAAGGGGAGCAGGAGTCCCCAAATATCTGCTGCTCAGCTCATCACTACTACAGGCTGCATTGGGAGCCTTTTCAGGTTCTTGCCTAATCTCTGTGGTGCTATATTCTTTCTCATCCGTCTTCACAACAGTGAAGAAAAATTAGATTTTTCCATCACAAGGATCACAACCACCTGCAAAGGCTTAAGAGCCTGCACCAGTGCTGTCTAATACATGCTCTTCTATCTATCACTAGATGAGGAGGTGAGAAAACCACTGGTCAGTGAAATACCTCTCTTTGTTTTCTTACAAGGCAAGATACTTACGGATGAATGTGGCTTTAGATATATGATTAATTCCATTTTAATCAATGTGATTTAAGACAGATGTGCTGAAGTACCTTGTTCAATATCACTGTGGAGAGTGATGCACAGATTTTGAGAGAGAGATATAGAATGGATCTATTTGTAGTTGGTTTATTTTTTTTTT
>NW_010354629.1:0-1231 GCF_000700745.2 Antrostomus carolinensis | reverse complement strand
CCTACAAAGTGTAACAAATTGTAGAAGAAAACTTGCTTTCTCTTAATGGCAGGGGGAAGAGAGGGAGAGGATGTCCTATGCTGCTATATTCCCTATTCAAAAAATATCTCACTGATTCTGTCATCTTTGCACATACGTCATTTCACCACTCACTGTGTGGTTTTATTTCCTGATACAGTGAACTGTTGGCTTTTCAGTGGGACTTGCAGGTGGGATGAGACAACAGCATTAAGGGTTCCTGTGGGTGAGGAGTTTGCAAAGATCCAGCCAGACACATTTGGCCACTGGCCAGGAGAAGACACAAATGCAGCCTCAAGTTTCCTGCATCTGCTGGCAAGCAAGGAATGTATTTGTAAAGTGTCAGTTAATTACCTGGTTACTCTTACTCAGGTCAAAACTAGGGCTGTCTGGACGTGTGCAGAATAATCCATTTTAGTAAAAGTAGGCTACATTCGTGGATTGAAAGAGACAGAGCAACAATTGCGTAGTTCAGCCTTAACATTTGAAACAGCAGTCTTTCCAGATGGTGAGATAGAAATATCCCTTCTTCCTTTTAAATATAATTCCATTTAAACTATTTAGAAATTTTATGTTTGCCACTTCCACCTACGGAAAATAGCAGATCAGAAAAATGAGAAAAAGTTCTCACTTTTTTATCTTTCCCCTTCATCTTTGTGACACATTCTGGCCTAAAGCCTACAGTTAGGCCAGAAACCTTACAGGTACCATAAGGATTGAAGTTTTCTGAAGTTTCAGTGCCCTTGCTTGAAAAGTATGGAAAAAAACACAGAGGGCTCCCAAAGTCGCTTATTTGCTGCAGGCCCTGTAGCCACTACGCGAGCAAGGATGGTTTTCCAGCATTAGTAGTGGAACCAGATGGGTTTAGAGTGAATATCAGCACCATTCAGTTTTCTTCTTCCCGGGCTACTTCTTCTAGTTAAATCTAAAATTAGCTGCCTCTCCAGCCTCCCTAGCACAAGCCTGGCCAAGGTGCTCTCACACTGCACTCATGAATGAATAAAGTGCAGCAGGCTCATCCTCAAATCGCTAGCGTCCTGCGGCTGCTGCAGACACGGGGCTTGCACCATCAAAACATCTTAACACAGTACTGCTTGGGTGACCAGCCCACTGGTCACCTTCTCCACCTGCTAGAAAGTCAGGAAGGCCCTCTCCAGCCAAACAGATGTGTAGTAATCCGGTGTTTAAAGTGTCACGACCCTCCTCAAAGGAG
>NW_010354628.1:0-1253 GCF_000700745.2 Antrostomus carolinensis | reverse complement strand
TGAGCTTATGTTCTGCAGCAGTTGGTCCTCAGGGAAATCTCTCCCTGTGTTATAAAGATTATACTGGTGTTGGTAATGGTCTCTCCATCCAGGTGTGAAGAGCATCTTTCCAAGCCATATAAATTAAGGGAGACAGATGTCTTGATGAGATATAGAAATGTAAACAAGTGATTTTTGCATCACATCTGCAACCAAAAACAAACAGGGTCATCTATCTCTCACCAGCAGATCTGAAGTTCATGAAGCTGTTCCATCTTCTCCTTGGCAGCTCACCAGCCATGCTGTGATCTAATGGCTAACAGCAAAGAACCCCTGAAGCCAGAAGAATTGGGGTCCTTGCCCAGTGCTGACACCAAACCACTGCAAGTCCTTTGCAGGACCATCTCTCTTTTCTGTCCTTTATTCTGCTCAGATAACGGAAAATAAAAGAGCATTTTCCCAACTTATTTTGACCTCCTGTGCTGAAGAGGATGTGGGGCAGCGGTGGGTGACTGCTGAGCAGGGGACTGATGTCAACTAGCGTGCTGTGAAGGTCCTGGATTTGAATACCCATTGTGCTGTGTGTTATGGATGCCTGGAAAAAATGAATCTGGATTCAACATTTCCATCTGAACTCATGTAGACAGGAAATAGGGCTTGGATGTAGCCAGCATGTCTTGCAGGAATGTAGGAGTTTTAGCAAAGCTGACTCTGGGAAAGTTTTCCTTTGGCTGGGTGACATTTTCCTGGTCCAAATATGGTTGTATCCCTCAGTGGTGACATAAGTCTGGAAGAGGGAAGGTCTTGGATTGCATCCTGCTTTGCATGATGCCCACGCATCACTTCTGGTGGTGGTACCCATACTCTAGTGCTCCAGTTCTCAGGAAGCCAAGGGGAGCTTGACCATCCTCTTTTTTCCCCTTTTTGTGCTGTAAATAGTCCTTCTGCTACACAGTTTGGCCGTGACCCCACTTCAGCCCTGGATCAGAAGGAGACATAACAGAAATCCAGGCCAGGCTGAGCAGCTCCACAGGGCGGGACTCCTGGCTGCAAAACATGCAGAGCTGGAGCAATGTCCTGCTCTGGCCAGGGACTGGGAAAACCAAAAAGCAGTACCCATGGCAGCATCCAAGGGGTGAGGGCAGCAGCTCTGCAAGGACCCAGGGGTATTCAGCTTGTCCTGCAGTGAGGCAGGTGGTCTGTCTCCTTAGATTATGAGACCGTTTGGGTTGGTTATTTTAACTTATTCATGGACTAGATCACAGAGTCACAGA
>NW_010354627.1:0-1242 GCF_000700745.2 Antrostomus carolinensis | reverse complement strand
TCCTTGTTCCTTGGCTTCTACTTCTGTTAGAATGGAGATAGCTCTGTTGACTTTTAGGGACTTTTGGAACTAGAGCTTCCCATTGCACTGTCGTTTTTTTAAAGCTATCTTTGATGAGTCTTTTCAGTCTTCACCAGCTGCCTATCTAGTGTTTATTTTCACTTCTTTCATAATCACAGAAAATTTTCAAATATATGTATTTGTAGATAGTACCTTGGTCAGAACATCTATGGCTGTCTCTCTCTCCTGCTGTTTACTCTTTTTTAATTCTGTCCTGATTGTACTCACTCTTTCAGTACTTCTAGTGCTACTTGTGTATTTCAAGTTGTAGAGTGCATCTAATTAGAAAGCTTCTTGAGGATGAAGGAGCCCCCAAAGCCCATTGCCGATTGAAGGGGAAACATGTTTTCTCTGGAGGCTTTGTCAGAGATCCCAGCTTGGATGCCTGCTTGGCATCACCTTGGAAGGAGGTGACCTCTCTCCTTCCACTCAACAGCATGTAGGGGAGAGCATTCACCTGGGCTGGTGTCCCTCATCAGCCTCAGCTGGGTCACTTGACACTCCCTGCCCACTCTTTTCCCTGCAGTCCATCCTGTGTATTTTGCAAATACAGAATCAAGATGTGCTGAGTGTTTTCTCTTCGTCATTACTGATATTGGAGGTGTCTGGCTGTGTACACTTGCATTGCCAGCCTGAGGTGTATAAATGGAGACTTAAAGCTCCTTGTCATCGTTGCATTGGCCCTGTCAGCCACAGATTACTCTGGTTTTGTCTTTTTACACAACATTCCTCTGCCTACAGCTTCCCACTTACATTGGTGGCTGACCTTCCTCTCTTCTTTATTTCTGATTGCTGGATGTATTTCACCACTGAAGCATGATGGATTTTTAAACAGTTTTGCCCCTTTTCTGAGTATCATACGTTGCTATTGAACACGCTTTTGTGGAGGGTCATTCCTTCTACTGATCTTGTCTCTCATGGTTATTGTTCCTAACCAGTTACACTTATTTGTCTCTGGTTTAGGCATTAGGCACTTTAAATACACCATATACTGTGTCTTAGACTGGCCCATGTTTTTCCAGTTTAAATGTAATAAGGTTATGATTGCAAGTACCTGGGCAGACAGCAGTTTCTCCTGATATTTTTCCTTACAAGATGCAAAAGAGTTACCACATCTGGTTTATAAGTTACAACCCACATCTTGTTTATAAGTTACAACACTGGTGGGTGGATTTTTTTTTT
>NW_010354626.1:0-1252 GCF_000700745.2 Antrostomus carolinensis | reverse complement strand
TGTATTTATGTTTGGGATTGCCCCGACCCGGGTGCAAACCCAAAGGTGCAATTTCTTGGTAAGAATCTTCTATTGTCTGTTTATAAAACTGCCTTTTGAAACTATGCTGAGAAATTATCTGTTCACAAAGTACTAGTGAATAATCAGCTTTATAGTCTGCAACTGCATTTTAAGCATCTGTTGAACATCAGTTATGGCCAAGTGGGCCCTAGATTATTCCCTTTTGCCCTTGAAGGAAGATAGGTTTTTTTTAGTGTTTCAGCTTTGAGACAAAGGAACAAAATCACTTTATTGGGGTAGAGTTGTATTTTATTTTAGCTAATATTATGGGTTCCTGAAAGCTCAATTAACCTTAATATGAACTGGCTGTGCTGTGTTGCATATTGCCCTGTGGAAGCTCTGTTCAAGTTTGCTGATGTTTACAGTGGCTGCTCACTATGGTAATTAGGTGTTAAAGTGATGATCCTTGGATGGCCAAGAGGCTGTAAAGCATTCTCAAGGGATCAAGGCCCTGCAGAAGGAAAGATGATAACCTGCAATCTGAAGGTGAGGTAGAGCACTGCTTAGCTGATAGCCTTAATTTTTATTTTGTTGGCTGAGAATAATATCCACTTTAGAAATAGCTGAATGCTTCCTGATAAGTAAAGAGTGTATTTTTAAAAGGTGATTAATTCATCACAGGTTGTTTCTTTGTGCATAGTTGCTTCTCCTGGGAGAATGAAGGCTGGAAAGACAGGAGATTTCCAGAGAGGCTTCTTAAATCCTGACCAAAACAAAGATTATCTAAAATCCCTACAACTTGCTCTTACAAAGCAAACTCCTTGCTGATTAGAAAGCAGTACTCAGATGGAATTAATGTGAATTTTTTACATTTGCAGCTTACCGTGATTGTTTTACCAGCCTGTCTTTGTTGTCAACACTGAGTTGCAAACATGGTAGAAGTTCCTTTTTTAAATGAAAACCACATCAGTAATTCTGGTGCACTAACAATTACCCAATTTCATGGTAGCTGATATAAAGTCTGCCTCAATTCAGTTTTTCAGGAAAGGGCTAATTGATAGTGGTTCTGTGAAGTTGTTATCGTAACATGGATATGTATGAGAGCAGAGTAGAACTTAGTTTGGGATGAAGTGCTGTTTATTCTCCTTCTTCAAGGTAGAATTCTGCATGGCATGCTGACAGTCTGTTCTTTACCATGTAAATCCTCTGTTCTGGAGTTAGCCTCCTCTGACGCAGCTCCAGTTTGCAGTGA
>NW_010354625.1:0-1251 GCF_000700745.2 Antrostomus carolinensis | reverse complement strand
TTTTTTTTTTTTTTTCTATGAAAGCTGAGCAAGTGGCACAGCCAAGTGACACATTTACATTGAACATTATATACCCAGGCAGACAAATACATGGCTGTAAATCTCACCTAAAGTCTAGGTGCATTATTTGTGACAGGTCACATCCCTCTAAGGTTGCCCTATCCTATATCCCAACTGGATGGTTGCAATGCTCATGATTCCCCTGTTGGCCTTCAGGTGGAGTTTATCTTCCTCTCTCTCTCACAGCTACACTAAACCATCTGTGCTGCAGTGAAATGGCTCCCTGCCTCTGATCGATAGCATTTATGGCTGCCCCTGGAATGCACTAGTTGCACCAAAGGGATGCCATTTCAGCATCTCCACTCCTTACAATTTTATTAGCATCTGGCAGCTACAGCTACTGACTGTCTCTTGAGTGAGAGAAAAAATAGGTACAGGAACATGCCTCTGAAACAGAAAGATAAGCTGTAAAATGGTGGGGTTTTGTGGGGGATTCAACTGACAGCCAGTTTTTGAGGTGTCTGCTTATAAACTTAACTGGTAAAAGACTTCTACTTTAATAAACAGCAATGAATTACCATCTACTTTGAGTTAAAGTAGGTACTTTGCAAGAAGCACAGAGTTCACACAATCTATCTTCTACCACATGCAGAAGACAGCCCAGCCACCTGTGGGCCTGCCTCTGCAGGCAGGGGGTCTTGCCCTAGCTCTGGGACAGCAGGCAGTTACCAAATCATTGTGAAAAGTCAACAAGATTCCCACAGTTTGTTAAGCTGCAATTTCATCCCCACCACCGTCACTCTGCATATATCTCAGCATTCAGCCATAGCTCCTTTAAAATTGTGCCTACATTTCTACTTTACATGTTCTGGTCTGGCCCTTTAGCTTCTCTCAAAACCATAAGTATCTGGGAATCACAGTTGTCCCGATGCAGAACAACTGTAACAACCAGCTTATGACGTTCAGGCCAGGACACAACTGGCTATCAGCCCTGTTCTTCCTGGGACACATTCACCAGATCAAAATTTAAAAATAACTTCTCAGTAATGAGGAGCAAAATTCTAATTCACAAAACACTAGGATAGATCAGAGATGGGGGGCAAAAGGGGGAGTTTTGAAGGAAACAGGTACAGCACTACTTTGTCATGTGCCTTCTAGTTGTTCTTCAAATATTTCTCAAAAGCTGTCTCTGAACAGGCTGTAGAAGAAAAGGAAGGAGTTTGGTTATTTTAGGCATCCTTGCTAGCACAT
>NW_010354624.1:0-1244 GCF_000700745.2 Antrostomus carolinensis | reverse complement strand
TGAGTTTCCCAGAAAAAAAAAAGAAAATTACTCTGCATATTCCTGGCTTCCTAATTTTAAGAATAGAATGTAACTTTGAAAAAGATAAATTACTTGACTTACATCCTAGCTGCAGTTCATTGATTTCCTTTTTAATCTAAAAATTAATCTCCAAAGATACAAGCACTGTACTACAGCTTAGGAGAAAGTAACCTGTTGTAGCGATGTGGAGGTCAACATTAGGAGAGCAGGAAAAAAAATAAAAAATTAAGGCATTAGGAGTAAATACTGGAAGTATGTATATGTATGAGAATTTACTATTAACTAAAAAATTGAAAAAAACCCTAACAAATATTTATGCATTTTTTAAAGAATTTATTTAAGTTCTTCTAAATAGCTCAGAATGAAGTAAGTTAAACAATACGTAGTTAAAATTCACTGACTATGAAGATGACTCTTCCTTCATTAATTATAGCTTTAGAATTGAAAATAAAAATATAGGATAATATATTATGCAGTAGATTATATAAAATGAAACAGAATTAAATTCATATAATTTTTCATAATTTAAATGACAAATATTACTATATCATATCTATAGTAATATATGTTTTCATAAAACATATTTTAGTTTTTCAACTTTCTGTAACATCTTAAAGTTAGGTTAATTTTTACTTCTCAAAAATTTTATATGAAAGAACAACAGTGTATTAATATTTTTAGCAAAACATTAAGGATTTCCATCAACAGAGATGTAAGGATTATGAAGTATTTTTTATAATTGAGTACTTATTAAGCATGCCAAACACCATTAATATTTCTAACAAATAAGCCAAACTCTACTGATGTTAAATACATGAATCATCTTATTATCTTCTCTGGGAGTAGCACAAATGAGCAAAACAATTAAGGTGGTTCCTTTTTTCACAGATAAATCTGGATCAACATATAGATGAACAGTGATGGGTGGATTGAATGGAAATCCCATTTCTTTTCCAAATTGCTTAATTTCGTTTTCTTACAGAGAAAGATCAAACATGATATTTTCACAGTATTCAAAATATAATTTTCTGTTTAAATTAACTTTAAGAAATTCTGTTTTACTAGGAGTTCTTTTACATATTTTTCTTTTTTTTTTAAAAAAAAAAAGCTCTGTAATGAACTTTTTTAGATGAACTCATAAATCCCTCTTTTGTTGTGCAATACCCTGAACAACTTCTAACAGATGGAAAGAAAAGTATTACTCTACACAGCCAAGGGGGTGG
>NW_010354623.1:0-1244 GCF_000700745.2 Antrostomus carolinensis | reverse complement strand
ATGGACAAACAGTTGAATGCACTGTAGCTCAGTATTTTAAGGACAGGCACAAATTAGTTTTACGCTATCCTCACCTTCCATGTTTACAAGTTGGACAGGAGCAGAAACACACATACCTTCCTCTTGAGGCAAGTAAATTTTTAGATACTACTATGATACTACTATTTAGATACTACTATGATACTACTAAAAGATACTACTTTTAGATACTACTGTGTTCTGGGAATGGGGGTTGGGGGTCAAAGGAGAAAAGGCTCAAATGTTGACAAAATACTGGTTTTTGAGTAGCCAACTTTAGAAATCGTGTAGTGCAGCAACAAAAACCAACAAAAAGCCTCAAAACCAAAACCCAGTTGCATTGTGTTTTTTAACTTTGTTTTATGTGGGGATATTTTAGGTGTGCAACATAGTGGCAGGACAAAGATGCATAAAGAAACTCACTGACAATCAGACTTCCACTATGATTCGAGCGACTGCCAGATCAGCACCTGACCGTCAAGAAGAGATTAGCAAATTGGTGAGTGTTCTGTCAAAGTTGAGTGAAGTGTAGTAATGGACTTAATTTTTCTCTTACTATTAACAGATACTAAATAATTTGTGAATGACACACAAGTTATGAGCTTGTTTTTATAAGACTTTCTCCATTAATCACAGAGAAATACATTCTCAGAAAAGGTTTTCAAGTGTTCTTTTGGTGCTTTATTTCAAATTTTGAGGCATCCATGTGTCCAAGTAGATTTAACAAAGGCTCTGGATGTGTGGCATCACCCATATAGAGGGGATATATGCCCAAATACAGGTTATCTCTGAAAGTTTTAGATCTCATAAAAAGAACTTCTTTTTCTACAAGAAATATCTAATTCCTTTTCATTTCAGATGCGGAGTGCAAGTTTTAATACCGACCCTTATGTTCGTGAATTTGGAATAATGGTCAAAGATGAAATGACAGATGTGACTGGTAGAGTCCTACAGCCTCCTTCCATCCTCTATGGAGGCAGGGTATGTTGGACAGATCTGTGATTGCTTCTGTTACCAACTGTGATAACTTCTGTAATATGGTTGTTTTAAATTAATTATGTTGGATGTGATGGGATAAAATCATCCTAGGTGTAAATGTTTAGAATTTACACTGAAGTTTTGAAAGTCCTTAGATGTAATGGCTGATTTGCATCTCCCTCAAGTACTTTTTATATTTCTGAAAGTAAAGCTAGGTTAAAAATGCATTTATATAAATTTCAGAGAAA
>NW_010354622.1:0-1239 GCF_000700745.2 Antrostomus carolinensis | reverse complement strand
CCCTTCCAACCCCCACCATTCTGTGACTTTGCAATGCAGGGTCAGGAAGGGTTGTGTTTGCTCCAGGAAGAAAATAAACCCTCCTTTCTGCTGTAATCAGCCAACCCACTAATCTAGCTCTGCCTGAGGAGCACTGCACATGGAGCCACTTCTTATAATTTCTATCAGTACCCTGCAGCTCAGCCCTCTGTATTATCTTCTGTCTTCCCAGCTCTCACCTGCAGCTCAAGGTATGTGCCTGAGCAGTGGCCTCAGACTTCATTAACAAATAAAAAAGGACTTAGTTTTATTTTAGTTTCAAGAAAGGGGAAAAAAAACCCCAAACCTTCCACAGCTTGCTCTCTTGCAGACAAAAGTTTTCTTAAGTGAGGTGGAAAAACTTGAGACAGGTAGGGTTCTTGAACCTCCATTTTTCTTTTGACCTCAGGAGATAATGACAGCAGTAGGAAGGCACCTAACAGTGTAATTGCACAAAGATGTGTTTTATAGCCATTTGCAACAGCAGGTTGAGATCTCTGTG
Organism: Antrostomus carolinensis; assembly: GCF_000700745.2. Lineage (NCBI taxonomy): Eukaryota > Metazoa > Chordata > Aves > Caprimulgiformes > Caprimulgidae > Antrostomus > Antrostomus carolinensis. Next base: position 719 of record NW_010354622.1, on the reverse strand, counting down.
GTGAAAGTGAGGATTAAGCAACTCCCTGGGAAGAGACCCCTGCTTTATCCCACAGAATTAGTACAGCTGGCAATTAAGGGCAAAAAGGAAGTTCAATCCTATTAAAAGTTAGGAAAGAGGGTGGGGGTCTGCTTTCTTAAGTGCCTGATGGGTTTCAATTGTAGCTTAAGGCTTCCCTGAAAGGGAGGTGGTTTTGGCTCTTCTTCTGAGAAGAGGAGATCTCATGGGTGAGTAGGTTGTCTGGGTTTTTGTTTGACCTTTGGGGAGCAGTTTTAAGGAGACTTTCAGCTTTGGACTTGCAGAGCTGCTTGTTGTTAAATCGGAAGCTGTATGATGTTTTATATTCCTGTCTGCTTTTCATGTGCTACTCTCAAAGTAATTGGGGAACAATTCTGATTCCCCTGAGGTTAAAAACTATAACGTTCTCCTTTATAAGGTGATGAGAGAAAATGTAGCCACAGGAAGCAGCATCCTGGTTATTTTCTTTTGGAATTAATGACCCTGATGGCAATAACTGGAAAGGCAAGGCAGGCAGGAATTAGAATCGTACAAACAATGAAGCCTTGGGTTACCTTTTACCTCTGAGTATGTGCCTTCCCTGGAACTGCCTTCTTGCATGTCATTCCTAACATTTTTCTCTATATACTCTAAGTTTTGTCAGTAGCATATTTGCAAACACAAAATGAGACAGTTGTGTAGATTCTGCACCACCTTGTACC
>NW_010354621.1:0-1240 GCF_000700745.2 Antrostomus carolinensis | reverse complement strand
TTTTTTTTTAAATACCAGACAGCCAATAATAAATGAAACACTGAAAAACAGGTCTCAGATTCATGACACAGACTCTCTTAGAAACTGCTGTGAAAGACAAGCTCTTCTCTGACAGATGCCACACTCCTGCTTACAGTTCAGTATTCATAATGGTGCTGAGACATGCTGCTGAGCAGACACAACGTCCTTAAGTCAGAGGGTTTACTTTCTGGTCCAGAACATGATGGGTGGATGCTGGCTGGTTTGCCTTGTTTTCCTTTAATGTATTCAAATGGGAAGTCCCCAAAGGGAGCAGGCGCTAAGCTACAATGCTGAGGCACAGCCTTATAAATCCAGTGAAGCTGATGTAGAAATGTAAACTCAGCTTACAACTTTCTCATACAAGCCCAGCTCCACCTTTCTTAGATTCCTATTTGAACTTCAGATTCTCCTCCCAGCACTGATTCCCAGCAAGGCTTTGTAAGGTTCACTAGCCCAGCAGACAGAGAAGTAGCTAGCAGGTGTATGATACGAAGGTACTCCTCTGAGAACAACCTCCAAACACAACACTCTCAGTCTTGGACTGAGCACAGAAGAGAAACAAGTAGGTGCTGTGGCATCCTTTGGGAAGGGCTACAGGAACACAGCCAAAGACACAGATTTACTGTACAATTTAAAATTGCTTTGGGCTACATGACCAGCCAGTCCATACTGTGAGGAGAGGGCAGCACAGAACACCTGCCAGCAATTGAAGGGATATATTTCCAAAATGAAGGGTACAGAGTTTATTGCAGCTCCAGGACAGCAGTACAGCTCTGCATCAGCTATCAGCCTTTACATACTGCTTAATATAATTATCAATATAGGAAAAAAAACCCAAAACAAACCAACAAGTAAATGAGGAATTGCCATAGCAACTGCTACCTCCTAGGAATACAAAAGATATGGGACCATCCTCACTGAGGGAATGTTTTATTTATTGTTTTATATCTTAAATGTTCAGCAAAGTTATGCTGCTAGACATGGCTGTGCATGTTGGCGACCTTCACTTGGTACCACTTGCATTTTGTTGGTTAATGCTGCCTTGAGAGAGGACCTTAATTTCCAGTGCTGAGAAGCAAGACTAAAGGCAAACTCTCTGATCAGCACGGTAACATCTGCTCGTAATTCAAGTGCCTGCTGATGGTCAGCACTTCCCCTGCTAAATTACAACATGCTCCCAATTTATAAACCATCTAAATAACAATTGAAAGTAGAAAGA
>NW_010354620.1:0-1244 GCF_000700745.2 Antrostomus carolinensis | reverse complement strand
CAGTTTTGATCTGGTCTTGGGTGCATGGACAAGCTTTTTGGCTTAAGTAGCAGTGCTGGGTGTGAAATGTAGAGAGGATCACACAGACTTAAATAGAAAATTCTCTTTTTAAGTTGTGAATGTTAAAATAGGAGATTAGAGTTACCTGGTGCTTTTCAACTTGTTTTACTTACCACAATTAATAGTTCTAGCTGTGACTGGTTATGTGTTGGGAGAAGACGTGCTCTTAGTTTCTTGAGTATCTTAAGTTTGTCTGCTCTGGGGGTACAGAAAAGTACAGTGGAAAAAATTAAAAATTTTCCTTACAGAAGTGTGGTATCTTGGCAGAGCTTGTTATTTATTAGCACCTGCTATCCTGATATTTACTTACTGTAGTTTACCCAATAGTTTTGCAGATGGTAAAGTTGTCTGTATAATGGAAGCAGCTGTTTGGGAACACAACAGCTTGTCAAATGCATTAATTACATACACATGCAGCTGTAAAGGAACTTTACTTTTCCAGGTGTTGAAGAGAGCTCACAAGCTACAGCTGAAAAACGCAGGAAGTTTGAGTTGATCATATTGCAAGCAAGAGCTAAATGGTTTTTCTTTGCTCTAGCTTCTATGTGTGTGTAGAAATCATACAAGTAAATTACTTTGCTGACTGCGGGGTACAAGGAAGCATGTAGTAGCCATGGAGTAGTATTTAGATCTACTTGATAATTTTTTTCTCCCTCTTCTTCGTTACAATTGAAGTGCTGTTTCCCAGAAGGATCCATATGTGCCCTCTGATGTAATAGTGAAGCTACCATATAAGATAAGAGCTATGGTTCTGTGTGGGTGATGCAAAGGAAGTAGTATTGGTAAGTCAGGAAGTTTGTAGAAGTCAGTAGGATTTTTTTCAGGCGACTGTCTGTGTTTAGCAATTGTAGTTGAATTCTGGTTTTAGTAGTTGTGTACATCTTAGGTGTTGCATTTTTTTGTAATACGAGTTTGTGCCTGTGCAGCTGAAATCTGAGATGACAGTAGAAGTGGGGGAAATTTAGAACAATTGTAGTCTTGAACAGGTGATGTTATTTTAATTTTTTTCCTTGATTTTAACTTCACTGAAGTGCAGTGTTGTATGCTCTGCTCTTTTCAGAGTTGCATTTGTCCGTTTGCTTTACTCCAGTTCCAACACTTCTGTAGTTTGGACCTGTGTGTGTAGGTGTATGTGAGTGATGGTGGTATTGTTTTGCCATTGTGAGATGGTACTTAAAAAAAAA
>NW_010354619.1:0-1251 GCF_000700745.2 Antrostomus carolinensis | reverse complement strand
TTTTTTCTCCTGGAGAATGCAGTGTTGGGAACAAATCTACAGGAAAGGAAAGGAGGGGAAAAAATTAAGTTACTGGAAGATGAAATATTTAGAAGCACCAGAAGAGGGAAGTTCAGTGTCAGAAAAAACTACAATATTATAGCTTGTGGAAGAGAGAATAAGAAATAAATTGGATTTGAAATAATCTAACAAGTTCAATCTGAATACCTTTATGTTTAAGATGAGCTTCCACACTTAACAAGCCCAAGCCAGACATAAATTTCAAAAATTTCCATTGTAGTCTCAAAATGAGAAAGTAGCTAGGGTTTCTATCTGAATACCATGGCTAGAAAAGAGCTGCCTGGCTTTGGGATGGAAACTCTGGGAGTTTTGGTTTTAGTCCAGCTCCCTAAGCTTTGAGAGCTCATAACTGGCAATCAGCTAAGTTTGTGGCCAGTTAAATGAGAGAGCTCTAAGATTTCCTGAGTGGCTCTGGAGTTCCCCTGTTGGGTAGTCCACAGTGGGTGAGTGCTCAGGAGTCTGAGACTTGACGCTTGAATAAAGAATTACTTTAATACTTGATCTCTGAAAAAGTCACATTTTAGGTGTCTCAAGTTGAACAGTTCAAAAGAAACTTAAATAGCAAAACCAATGCAAGTCAAAATTCAGCGTTTTTTTGTTCTGCGCTTCTGCTTATGGGCATCATGAGCACAGACTGTTCATTGCGCTAAAATTGAGTGGGAGTTGAGGAATGAATGTCTAAGTGCACCAGTACTTGGTGATTTTTGTTTTCTCATTTCTGATCCCCTTCGTAGATAAAATGCTTGAGCTATTTCATATCCTAATAGCTTTTAACACTTATCTGGGTTTAAATCTAGGTTTAGGGATTAATTAAAAAAGGAGTGTTCTTTCCAGATTTTCAAAATTGATATGTGTTCAGTTTCTAGCTACAGTTACTTTAATTACCTCATTTCCAATCCCTGACGTTTCTCTGTCAGACTGTTTCCCGGCATATATATGGTCACAGACCTGAAGATGAGGTGAATTGTATCCTTTCAGAAATTTTGATTTTAGGACATGGATAGTGTCCTATTTGCCTTTGAGTCATGTACCAAGACCTATTGTTAATGCTGTTCACTAAACTGGCAACCACCTCCTATTAGAAGAAAAGAGCAGGATCTGATTTTTCTAGCATAATAATTTAAAATGCACTTGGATATAACTCTAACTTGCCCTTTTAAAGTCATTTATCTTTACTTTTAATTATCTGTA
>NW_010354618.1:0-1242 GCF_000700745.2 Antrostomus carolinensis | reverse complement strand
CTGTGTTCCAGCTTACAACCATTGCCCCTTGAGTTGGCAGATCCTACTGCTAACAGGGATCCCTATGGCAAATCTGTGGCTTCCTCTGGGCAGAAGTGTCTCTCTCCACCTGAAACCTTTTCCATGACTGAGACCTCCATGAATTTGGAGCCTGCCCTGTGAATTAGATTGCGCTTCACTGAGATGTTCCATCTACAACCTCCAAAAAGTAAACATGGGATTAATAACTTCAGCAAATGAAGAACGAAGTGTTAAGAACCATTCAACAGGTGAGACAGTGACAATAATTTCTTTCTCTAGTTTTGGACCTGTAAAGGATGGGGAATGTCTCACCTGTGGGCCACACAGAACCCACAATATTACTTCACAGAGTTTACATGTGCCTTGCTTCTTTCTGCATTATTATGGGGTAGTACTACTCTGTGGACAAAAGTCAATCAAGCATATTTTCAAAGGCTGATTTAGCCCTCTACTGAAATAATGTCTGCTAATGTCCTATTCTACTTTTTAATAGCCCTGTAGCATTTAGGGCTAATTAGTAACCCTTTCTATATGGAACCATTACATAAAATGCAATCACCAAATAATTATGCCAAGGAATAATTTAGCCAACTGGATAAATAATAGATCTTGTTGTACTTTATTATTTTGAAACACACAAGCTTACAATATAATTGCTAGTTGCATTTCTGGCTTTACACCTTTCTGAGGAAAACGAGCAAGGAACCAGTATTTCAGGCTGAAAACCCATGGAGACAGAGCCTGAGGAGACACTATCAAGAGGCAAGGATACCACAGTCACACACACAGGCACAACAGAGCTGAGGAAAGATTTTTGATCTTCAGTCCAAGCTGGTCCATGGCCAAGAACCTAAAGGAGGTTCTGCTTTCCTAGAGGAGGTGATGAGTCTCCCCTCAGTATAAAAAAACACCCGCACAATCCACCCCCAAGTCACACCCTCTTGAAAAAGGCAACATTCTACCATCATTGCTCTCACTTTAATCCACACTATTTGAAAACTCAACACTTGCACTACTGCAGTTTCTTATTCATGGTACCATTTACCTTCTCAGCCTTCCTTTCACCGGAATAAGGTCCGCCTCACTTTCTAGCATTGACCCCACACTCAGAGTCAAGGTCAGACTAAGGCAAAGACACTGATATATACAACAATATCCACATGTATGTATTGAAAGCCTGAGACTGTTGCCCAGAGGGGTGATATACCTCAGTTTATCTCA
>NW_010354617.1:0-1247 GCF_000700745.2 Antrostomus carolinensis | reverse complement strand
GGGGTTTTTTCACATTGCATGCTCAGACTGTAGCAAGAACTGCTAGAAAGAAAACTCCATATATAACACCAAGGTCCAGAGGGCCCTTTTTCTACTAAAGACTACAAATCAAAAGTATTTGTCTTGCACGTTTTTTCAGAGCTGGACACCTTTTCTTGCAGAGGTCATACAATAAATCAGGTAAAAGGTCTTCAAGGAGTCACATTGTAAGCACCAAGCCAGTCTTCACTGGAGGATGCAAAATCACTTCATCACGGAAGTACTTCCATGACAAATTTCAGCCTCTTACTCTTGCAATCCTACTGATACTACATAGCTCTGAAAAAAACCTACACACTGTCTTCAGACATTTTATTCACCTCTCTTGTACTCTCCTTGAGATTTCTCAGAAAAATTTACCTTTGGTGGAAAGAAAGCCCAAGAATTGAATGCTGAGGCTGACAATCTAAGCAAAATTAAATGACTGCAAGCAGGTTATTGAACTGAGAACATTTGGGTAACTGTAGATCCTAAAGGAACTGACACCACATACATATGTCAAATACACACATGTAAAGATCCATATAACAGGTAGGCAAAAATATGCACCATTCCCCCTTTTCACAGGCAGGAATCTACTTCATTTCCAGCTGGCTGAAGTTTCCACTGCGCCATATCTTAGAGATCTTCACTCTGGTGAAGGACTCAGACACTGCTCAACAGAGGCGAGGCTGTTACACATAACACAAACATTAAACATACAGGCACAAGTACTAAAACAACATACCCAGCTGTGCATTTAAGGGTAAGACATTCTAAAATGAACCTATTTTTGATTCAGTCCATGCTTCATTTCTATTCTTTGTGAATAAAGCTTCATAGAGGAAGCCTGACATACAAAATTGGAGTGTGGGTTGGAAGCAAGAGGATGACTTCAATATGATGGAAAAGTACTCATTTCATTTTCTTGTGAAGTTTGAAATGAGACAGGTTAATTATATGTGGGGAATGTGTCCTAGCCCAGAAGACAGTGAGTATTAAGGGGCTTATCAAAAAGAACATGTCAGAAACAGATTTTCCAACAGTTACATTGAAGTTACACATGTAAAAACCACTGTTACAAACTAAAGCAACACCGAAAAGCAAGAACCTGTCGAAAAGTAATTTTCCATTGACAAATCACTTGAAGAGTCCACAAACTTGAGTGGATACCACCAACCAGCCTCCTCCTACTCAACCGGGTTTACAGACGGGCTGTCCCTTCCAAT
>NW_010354616.1:0-1242 GCF_000700745.2 Antrostomus carolinensis | reverse complement strand
TGTAGGTCATCCTATTCCATCTACAGCTTAGGAAATAGGATGGAGATCCTCCTGGAAACTTCTGCAGCTTTCAGCACTGCTGCATCCCATCTCTATCACTTCTTGATGGGAGATCCCATGAACTGCATTGCTCTACAAACTTCAGTCTACTCATCCCTGGTATTCACTATATTTGCAAAACTCTTGATTAAACTACTACAGTAACAGAAAATCTCTACTTTTTTTTCTAAGAACACCTAGGTAGTGACACAAAAATATCCTGAAAATTTGCCTCTCCTTTATTTAAAATGTGAACTGCACCAATATTTTCCAGTTATTGTCAGGTGAAAGGTGTATGGTTGTTGGGGCTATCCCTAGGAAACCCTGACACAAGATAAGGAGAAATTGAGAAGTCAACTGAAGACTTTCTCTTTCTTTATAATATCCATTACTATCAGGAGTAACTCAAATCAGATAATTAAGTAGGTCCACAGCTTTAGGGTATTCTTTAACTCCCCACCATTACTAGGTAGCTATACATCAGCTACAGAAGTACCTAATGGCTTCTAGATTACATCTTTTCTTATAAAATTCCTTTCACTATGCAAGGAAATACGGACTTGTGTTTTAAATATCCTACATGTAAATTTTGCAGAGACCAGATAACCTGAAAGATCTTCAGTTGGTAATGGAGACAATAGTATAACATGTCTAGTTGACTATAACTGTAATGGAATAGTGAAATTTTGAACAGATTTCTGCATAGGGTCTGCATTGTTTGTTTAGCATGAGTAAAAACTTGTGTCCTGACAAAGTGCTGTCTGATGGCTTTTTTTTTTCTTTTTTACACAAGTTAACTTTTTTAATCCTATCAACAGATTTCTAACTTCATAAGAAAATCAACATTTTTTTTTTTAAGAAAACTTCAAGTGTGTCATATCTTTTTCGGTTAGAAAAGCTTTTATGAATTTAATCTATTTTTTTTTCCCTCTAGAATGAATAATATTTTTATAAACCAATGCTGAAACAATAGGAAAAAAAGATTGGGATTATGTAATTCAATATATTTTAGGAAGGCAAAATATTTTTACATCAATAATTTATCTAAGATGTTTCCCTTCCTTTATCATTATAAAGGCATTGGATTATTAGGACTGAAATTGTCTAGATATAGGAGAGATGTATTCTGAGAACTGAACTATGATTAGGGAACTCCTATCTATGAGAGGTAGGAAAAGTTAATATAAAAAATAGTGAAAAAAA
>NW_010354615.1:0-1244 GCF_000700745.2 Antrostomus carolinensis | reverse complement strand
AGTTCTGTCCCAGCTAAAAACCAGGACAGCATGATGGGGCTGAGGGGACCCATCCTAAAATCACACAGCCCCGTGGAGTTGCTGGTCCTGCTCTGCTGGTCAGGGTGGATGGTTGTGGGGTGACAGAGGTGCCCCAGACTTGGTAGTGATGTGGGAGGGGAGGTGATGCTGAATAAGACCCAGCTCACGGACTCCCCCGAGAGCATCCTACAGCCCCCACATCCCCTCCCCAAGGGATGCTGCAGCTCTCACCAACCAGCCCAGCCGCGACAGGAACGTACCTCCAAAGAAAAGGAACAGAAAAGAGTCACAAAAGAGGCAGCTCCTCCCAAAAGATGAAGAGGAAACTCTAAAATCTAAGAAGAGTCTGAATCTCAAGTCTGTCTGCCATTTGTAGAGGTGGGTGGAGGCTGTAGCTGTGTAACTGCAATTCAGGTTGGTTTTGGCAACCTCAGTACTTACAGAAGATGGCTTCTACGGCTTCTATGGCGTCGTTCATGGACGCTGTTTTTTCCTCTTGATTCTTTGTTGATTTTTGCACAGCTCTCTTTAATCTTTGTGTGAAGAATATCCCGGAAAGCTATTGCAATAATACCTTTGAATTTTCATATACCTTTGGTATTAGGATTGTGGGACACCCACACTGGACACAACCAGGAGCAGCAGCTCTCTGTTTCTGAGCGTACCACCTTGCACAAGCAACTGCCTTGTTTTACTGCCGTTGTGTGGCACCTGAATGATGGAGACTGGAGCATTTTGGGTGCGAGGAAAGAGCCATCTGTTTGCTTTCCTGAAGGAGTAGCTCTGTAGCCACCAAAGAGCCAGTGTAACAGCAGCCATGGGAAGAAACTATTCCAAGGCAGACCATGAGAAACATGGTAACCCTTAATTGCTTTCTCAGTACTTATCCCGAGCCCATGCTAATACCAAAAGGCAGTGGAGCTGAGCAGGCTGATGGCCCTCAAGTCCAGCCTCTTGTTTCTGACATTAATGATGCCTAAGAGTACACTAATGTAACCTGGTCAACCAGTGGTAGAGTTTATTATTAGTATAACGAAATTTTCTTCAGATCTTTATCAAATTTCTTTGATATGTGGATGGGCTGCTGACAACATTTACAGATTTCTCTGTCTCAAGGAAAATCATCATCATAGCTTGAGCCTGTGAAGCTCCTCCAATGCCCGTGGGATGTGGGAAGCTCAAGTTCAGGGTATTCTCTCCACAGCTGAGCCTAGCTGGGCCCT
>NW_010354614.1:0-1216 GCF_000700745.2 Antrostomus carolinensis | reverse complement strand
AGACGAAGTACAAGTATGCAGGTAAATTTATTGTGATGCTGATGTAAAATAATTGCATGTAATCCAATTCAGAATTCTTATAGTGTGACTATGTAAGTTACATTTCATTGAAATTAAAAGCTGCTGATTAGTAAATCAACTGTGAACAGTAAGATTGATTACAGATACATGCAGAGGTATGTATCAGAACTGAGAAATAGATATAAAAAGGACTTCGTGTGTTGTATGTGGAGTGCCAGTAATTTTTATTCGTAGATTTTCATTATTACTGCAGTTTTAAAGCTTAATTTCCACTTTATTCTATACTGTAACAGTAGAAGAATAATCCATTAGATACACAAAATACATATATATGTACATGCTATTGATTGTCGTATGTACTGAGGGCTGCATCTACAGAAGATTTTATACGTCTAGTAGGTCTGTGAAGTGTTTTAATCCAAAACTGAGATACACAGTAAAGCCTTCTCAGCTTGAACCCAGATATTTCTTTAGGATCTCTACCTCTGTCTTCTTAATCCTGTAAGGTCCTCCAAAGAACCTGTATTTTTGCTGATAAGCAGAGAAGAAAAATGCAGTCGTGAGGACTGTATGTGCTCCCTAGCCAGATTCACATCTAGTTCATCTGCCTGGTTTACTTGCAGGACTTTTTTGGCAAGTACCTGACCTACTCACTCATGTTTGGCAGATGATAGTAAGAGTTGTTTACAGTGTAGTTGTGGTAAGCATTCTGCTGGAGTTTAGGGAAGGCAAGTTAAAATTTCTACTCTGCCTCAATCTTTCACATCTTGCAAGAGTGCCAGTACCTTAACAGCTGGGAGCTATTATCAAATAAATTTCTTTCTGTGTTATAAAGTGGAAGCTTTATCCAAGCAATGTCTTAGGTGCCTTGAAAAAGATTGGAGGCATACTTTGTGCTTGAGAGTTACGTCACCTGAATTCAGTGAACTAAACATGCAGGCCTTCTCTGTAGTCAGTGGAGTAAATGGCAGAATTTTAGGTTGGTTTGAATTGTCTTCTGGAGGTGCCTACTGATATCCTTCAGTAAAGGGGAAACCCAGGCAGCTAATTTTTAAATAGCTGAAGTCAGATTAAATTAGTCTGGCCCTCATGGGTACATTTTAAGTTCCAGCCTAGGTTCCTAGAGAAAAGCCAGCTGACCCAGTATTTTCTGCACAGCACCACATCTGCATACCAGGCCTGACTGATAGGTACA